>NC_086445.1:388668379-388845879 GCF_028390025.1 Pseudophryne corroboree
GTCTGGATCCATTCAGCGGTTTGCTAACGTATTGATCGATCCTGGAAGTGGGGTGAGTCTCCCTGTATCCCACTCTACAGAGTAAGGGTTATACAGCACTAAAATTCTATCTACTATGTTAGTATGAATAGTAAAGTTCAGTGCCTATTGCATATGAGTTTTTGTACAATGTAGTGGTTTTCTCCGCAATTGCATCTGAATACATTAAAATAACTGTATAAAACAGAAAACAGTAAATGTACGCCTACATACTTGAAACGTGTTTGTAGTTGATGATATGCTCATATGACTAATAATATAATGTGGCTGACTGCTAGTGTGATTGCTGACTTTATATATGTTTGTCAGTGTTTCTTTTTCTGAATCTCAATGCTGGTGCTTGGGTTGGGGATCAGATTGATATCACTTTTTATGCAATATAAAGTGTGTTCAGTAACAGATTGTGTAGTACTGTGGATGAGTTGATTAATTATCATGTCTAAGAGCGGCAAAGGTGACAAGGTTACTACAGTAACACCAGCACTTAAAACATGTTTATCCTGCAAGGTTGGATTAATAACTCAATCCTTGGGAAATAATGGATTGTGTGCAAATTGCTTTTCATTTCAGCAGACTACTAGGCAGATTCCTGTTCAACAACAAATAGATCCACCTTGGGCCATATTTGCACAGACTTTATCCAGTATAGCTGACAGGTTGGCCCCTGCAGCTCCGGGTCTGGGACTCCAGGTTGACAACAAAAAGGTCGACACCCCTTAGGTTGATGCCAATTGGTCGACACACCTTAGGTCGACAGGGACAAAGGGTCAACAGGAACAAGGTCGACATGGAAAAATGTCGACATGAGTTTTTTATGTTTTTTAGTGTCGTTTTCTTCGTAGAGTGACCGGGAACCCCAATTAGTGCACCGCGTCCCCTCACATGGCTCGCTTCGCTCGCCATGCTTCGGGCATGGTGCCTTCGCTCCGCTTCGCTTGGCACAGATTACCGTTCCAATCGTAGTCCACGTGGAT
Organism: Pseudophryne corroboree; assembly: GCF_028390025.1. Taxonomy (NCBI): domain Eukaryota; kingdom Metazoa; phylum Chordata; class Amphibia; order Anura; family Myobatrachidae; genus Pseudophryne; species Pseudophryne corroboree. The sequence goes on from NC_086445.1 coordinate 388,669,393, forward strand.
CGTTAAGTATGAAAAGGTTCCAAAAAAGAAAAAAAACATTTTTCAATGTTGACCTTGTTCCTGTCGACCTTTTGTCCATGTCGACCTTTTGCCCATGTCGACCTAAGATGTGTTGACCTAAGGCGTGTCGACCTTGAGTCCGGATACCGCAGCTCCTATCGCAGGAATAGGTTACACAATTAACCCTTACATGCAGCTCCCACCTTATGGTATAGATCATACAGCTTCTACAAGTCAACAAGCTGATAAACTGAAGGTAAATATATTATTCAATTCGCAAGCTACACAGGAGGATACAACAGATGATGACTCCATATACTCTACTTCACCTTATGAAGAACAAATAGAGGGCTTCAGCTCAGAAGATAAAGCTGAGTTAATTGGAGCAATGAAGACTATTCTGTCTCTTGATTATTCAGTTGAGCCAGTAGTAAAAACTAAAGCACCTGTGTTTAAACATCCCAGAACAGTGAGGGTAGAATTTCCAGGGTTAGAGGAACTGACTGAAATTATGGAGGAACCTTGGGCTATGTCCAATAAGAAATACAAAATCCCAAGGAAATGGGATTCATACTACCCTTTTCCAACTGGGGAATGTTTAAAAAGAGAAGTGCCTCCTAAAGTAGATACGCACGTCATTCGACTGGTGCGAAAATCCGTTTTACCTTTGCCTTCAACATCATTAAATAATGTCACAGACAGGAGAGTGGATGGTTTTTTGAAAAACATTTTTTCCCTGTGAGGGGCAGTCATAATGCCGGCCATGGCCTCGGCCTGGATGGCAAAAGCGGTAGTTGAATGGGCTGAAGAATTAGAGAATGGGCTTTTAGCACCTACTAGGGAGCAGGAGTCTCATATAACCCATATGAAACAGGCTGCACTATTTCTAGAAGAAGCAGCAATGGATATGGGTACGATTGCTTCCAAAGCCTCAGCCTTAACGGTAGCCGCTCGCAGAGCAATTTGGCTACGTACATGGAAAGCTGATTCCGAATCCAAAAATTTTCTGGAAGCTTTGCCTTTTGTTGGGAACATTCTTTATGGTAAGGAATTGACAGAGATTCTGGAGTCAGAGGCTGAATCCAAGAAGGTTAAATTTCCTTCCAGTTATACTCCTAAACCTAGGGGTTCAGGTTTTAGGCCATTTCGGTGGTATGGTAAAACAAAAGGTAAGAATGAACCTAAGCAAACCCAGTACAATAAGTCTGGTAAAACGAGGAAGCAGTGGACCACTAAAGGGCCAGCTTCCAAACCAGAACAGAAACCATCAACCTGAGGGTGCGGGCCTCCACTTGGGGGACTCCAAGGTAGGGGGCCATCTTCTTTAGTTTGCACACAGACTCTTGGGTGCAAGAAGTGGTATCTCGGGGTTATGTTTTCCCATTCAAAAAACAGCCTCCTCGAAGGTTTTCTTGTACCAGCCCGTCTCACATAGAGACGAGGGCCAGGGCACTGCAAAAAGCAGTTCACAAATTGCTTCAGTCAGGAGTAATCATCCCAGTACCTTTGGAACAACAGAGGTCCAGAAATCAAATGGGTCGTTTCGACCCATTCTCAATCTCAAAATGTTGAACAAATACATTTGGGTACCGAGGTTCCATATGGAAACATTACATTCCATAACTTTGGCCATGGAACCAGGGGTTTATATGGTATCTCTGGATATACAAGATGCTTACCTGCATGTGCCGATAGCATTGTCCCATCAGTGTTATCTCAGGTTCGCTATGCTCCAGCAACATTTTCAGTTCAAAGCCTTACCCTTTGGGTTGGCTACAGCCCCTAGAGAGTATTCACCAAGATTATGGCAGCTTATCTCCGCAAACAAGGGACAAGAATTTTTCCATACATCGACGGTCTTTTAATCCTGGCACAGTCCCAGGAATTGCTCTTGAGCCATCTCCAACAGACAAAAACTTGTCTACAAAAACATGGATGGCTCATAAATTGGGCAAAGTCGTCTCTAATTCCGTCACAACGGATGATTCCCTTAGGGGCTGTATTGGATTCAGGTCTGCAGAGGATAATTCTACCTGTGGGAAAAATATCCAAGGTGCAGTTGATGACTCAGGAATTGTTGCACAGTCGAACAATATCAATTCACATGGCTATATGAGTGATGGGGTTGATGGTGTCGACATTTAACATGGTGGAATATGCACAATTCCACTCAAGACCTTTGCAACATCTGATCCTAACCAGATGGAATGGAGCACATCAGACAATAAAGATACAAATGATGGTACTTCCGGTAAAGGTAAAAAGGTTGTTAGCCTGGTGGCTACAGACATCCCATCTAGACAAGGGGAGACCCTTTTGGATATCAGATTGGGTGATCCTGACAACAGATGCCAGTCTTCAGGGCTGGGTAGCTGTGTCCGGAAAATTATGGTTCCAGGGACAATGGACCAAAACAGAAAGTTGCCTGCCAATAAATTTGTTGGAACTTTGAGCCATATACATAGCACTGATTCAGGCATAGGACATTCTGCAAGGAAAACCAGTCCAGATCCGCTCGGACAATGCAATGGCAGTAGCGTACCTCAACCATCAGGTAGAAACTCGCAGCCAAAGAGCAATGGAGGAGTTAAGTCACATACTAAAGTGAGCAGAACTCCATCTTCCAGCATTATCCGCAGTGTTCATTCCAGGAGTCCTAAATTGGGAAGCAAACTTTCTCAGTCGGCACACCATTCAGGAAACCGAATGGTCTCTATACCCGGAGGTCTTTCAGACTCTAATAGACAAGTGGGGGTTGCCAGAGATAGATCTCATGGCATCCCATCTGAATCACAAAGTTCCGGTATACGGGTCAAGAACAAAAGACCCCGGAGCTACCCTGGTGGATGCACTGTCAGTGAAATGGGAATTTCATCTGGCATATCGGTTTCCTCCAATCTCCCTGCTACCCAGGGTGGTGAGGAAAATAAAGCAAGCAAAGGGTGCCGTGATTCTAATAGCTCCGGCTTGGCCAAGGAGGCATTGGTACATAGATCTGCAGAGGATGTCATTGGATGCACCAATTCTGCTCCCTCAACGTCCAGATCTACTAATGCAGGGTCCTTGTAGTCACAAGCATCTGGATTGGCTGTCTTTGACAGCATGGCTGTTGAAACCTCTATTCTAAGATCAAGAGGTTTTTCACAACAGGTAATTCAAACAATGCTTAGAGCAAGGAAACCTTCCTCTGCCTGCATTTATCATTGAATATGGCAAGCCTATGTTCATTGGTGCAGTGAAAGAAATATGGATCCAAAATCTTTCAGAGTATCCAGAATCTTAGATTTCCTTCAGGCAGGAATGGATAAGAGTTTGAAGGTTGCTTCCTTGAGAGTTCAAGTTTCAGCATTAACTGTATGGTTTCAAAAGAAAATAGCTACTTTACAGGATGTGCATACTTTTTCCAGGGAATGCTGCACATTCAACCACCTTTTGTTTGTCCTGCAGTACCTTAGGAGTTAAATCTGGTTCTCAAAGCCCTCCAGGGGACTCCGTTTGAGCCACTTAAGAAAGTGGATCTTAACTGGTTGACAGCTAAAGTACTTTTTCTTCTGACTATGGCATCAGCTAGAAGAGTATCAGATTTAGGAGCGCTGTCGTGTAAGTCTCCTATTCTGATTTTTTTATCCAGATAAAGCAGTTCTCAGAACTAAGTCTGGTTATCTTCCAAAGGTGGTCTCTAAGTTTCACCTTAATGAAGAAATTGTGGTCCCGGCTTTTCAGGTAGCGGGACTGTCTGCGGGAGAAGCGTCGCTGGACGTAGTCCATGCATTAAGAATCTACATAGATCGTACCAGTGCCATCAGAAAGACAGATTCTCTCTTCATTCTCTACGGATTTCATAAGAGGGGATGGCCTGCTACTAAACAGACGCTAGCAAGATGGCTTCAAATGACGATTTCAGAAGCATACTCTCATGCTGATCTCTCTGTTCCGGCTAATGTCTCTGCTCACTCTACACGTAAGGTAGGTGCACCATGGGCAGCACAACATGGTGCTTCAGAAGAACAGATATGTAAGGCAGCCACATGGTCTTCCATTAAACCATTCATTAGACACTATGCCTTGGATACCTTTGCCTCTCATGACGCTGAATTTGGGCAAAAGGTTCTGTCCAATCAGGAGCGTCCCCACCACTAAAAATTTGCTTTGGGAAATCCCAATGTTATCCTGTAGATAACCTGTGGACCCAGCCGGAGAAATATATGTTATGGTAAGAACTTACCGTTGATAACGGTTTTTCTCCTATGTTCACAGGTTTCCACAGGGATCCCACCCTGACGCACCTGATTTGAGAAACTTTAGACTCACTAACCTCTTTCCTCTTGCGTGGAAGGGTGTGCATGTGTGTTTTCCTCACCTGAATAGGGTTCAACATAATGCTCCTGCCTAATTGCTTTGGAAACAACTGATTTGACTGAGTCGGTGGGCGGGATTATATGGACGAGCCCGGTGCATCCTGGGAGGCCACAAAGCTCGTGACCGATTTGGTGCCAATCCGCTGATGCTCAAGCATATCCCAATGTTATCCTGTGGAAACCTGTGGACATAGGAGAAATACCTCTATGCGCTTAAAACCACGTGGTATAAGTGTAAAAACACCGATAAGGATTGCATCCAATTACCGCATACCGCTTGTAGCCGGCAGCATGCCGAGACCAGGAGCCACAGGAGACGGAAAGGATAGAATACCCAGTGAAGAGTGCGTCCACACCATGCCCTGACCGGTTTTGTAAGACTTCACACATAGAGACTTTATATACATATATATATACACACACACACACACACACACACACACACACACACACACACACACACACACACACACACACACATATATGTGTGTATTAGAGATGTGCGGCGAGCACTTTTCGTGTTTTGGTTCTAATGCCATTTTCGTAGCTTGGTTATGGATATGGATGATTTTTGAAAAAAAAAAATCCTAAAAACATCTAAAATCACAGAATTTGGGGGTACGTTTGCTCTTACGGTATTATTAACCTGAAAACAATCATTTCCACTCATTTCCAGTCTATTCTGAACACCTCACAATATTGTTTTTAGGCCTAAAAGTTGCACCGACGTGGCTGTATGACTAAGCTAAGCTACACAAGTGTGCGGCACAAACACCTGGCCCATCTAGGAGTGGCACTGCAGTTGCAGACAAAATGGCACTATTCAAAAACTAGTCCCCAAACAGCACATGATGCAAAGAAGAAAAAGAGGTGCAATGAGGTAGCTGGATGGCTAAGCTAAGCAACACAAGTGTGCGCACAAACACCTGGCCCATCTAGGAGTGGCACTGCAGTTACAGACAGGATGGCACTTAAAAAAACTAGTCCCCAAACAGCACATGATGCAAAGAAGAAAAAGAAGTGCAAGATGGAATTGTCCTTGGGCCCTCCCACCCACCCACCCACCCTTATGTTGTATAAACAGGACGTGCACACTTTAACAAACCAATCATTTCAACGTCAGGGTCTACCACATGACTGTGTCTGAAATTACTGGTTTGTTTGGGCCCCCACCAAAAAAGAAGCAATCAATCTCTCCTTGCACAAACTGGCTCTACAGAGGCAAGATGTCGACCTCATCATCATCCTCCGACTCCTCACCCTTTTCACTGTGTACATCCTCCTCACTGAGTATTAATTCGTCCCACCATCACAGGTCCCTGTGTACTTTGTGGAGGCAACCGCGTGCAGAAGACTGGAGCGCCAGCAAACACTCCTGAACCTGCCCCGCCATCATCTAAAGCAAGAGATGGTAACGAGGTGGAATTCAACCCTCTATATGCTTCAGAGGATGGAGGAGCAGCAAAAGGCCATTCAAGCCTATACATCTGCCTATGATATAGGCAAAAGAGGGGGAATGCACCTGACTCAAGCGCAGTGGAGAATGATTTCAACGTTGTGCAAGGTTCTGCAACCCTTTGAACTTGCTACACGTGAAGTCAGTTCAGACACTGCCAGCCTGAGCCAGGTCATTCCCCTCATCAGGCTTTTGCAGAAGCAGCTGGAGAGATTGAAGGAGGAGCTAAAACAGAGCGATTCCGCTAGGCATGTGGGACTTGTGGATGGAGCCCTTCTTTCGCTTAACCAGGATTCACGGGTGGTCAATCTGTTGAAATCAGAGCACTACATTTTGGCAACCGTGCTCGAATCCTAGGTTTAAAGCCTACGTTGTATCTCTCTTTCCAGCAGACACAAGTCTGCACATGTTCAAAGACCTGCTGGTCAGACACTTGTCAAGTCAAGCGAAACGTGACCTGCCAACAGCTCCTCCTTCATTTTCTCCCGCCACTGGAGCTGCCAGATAACAATCAGATTTCCAAAACCACCCGCTGGCGGTGATGCAGGGCAGTCAGGAGTGAAAACTGATATCTGGTCCGGACTGAAGGACCTGCCAATGATTACTGTCACTGCATATGATTCTGTCACCATTGAAAGAATGGTGGAGGATATGAGTGACAGCATCCAAGTAGGCACATCAGACAGTCCGTACGTATACTGGCAGGAAAAAGAGGCAATTTGGAGGCCCTTGCACAAACCTGCTTTATTTTACCTAAGTTGCCCCCCCCCTCCAGTGTGTACTCAGAAAAAGTGTTTAGTGTAGCCGGTAACTTTGTCAGTGATTTGCGTAGGAGGTTACTTCCACTAAATGTGGAGAAGATGATGTTCATCAAAATGAATTATAAATTCCTCCGGGAAGACCTTTACCAGCAATTGCCTCCACAAAGTACACAGGGACCTGTGATGGTGGGACGAATTAATACTCAGTGAGGAGGATGTACACAGTGAAAAGGGTGAGGAATCGGAGGATAATGATGATGTCGACATCTTGCCTCTGTAGAGCCAGTTTGTGCAAGGAGAGATTGATTGCTTATTTTTTGGTGGGGGCCCAAACAAACCAGTAATTTCAGACACAGTCATGTGGCAGACCCTGTCGCTGGAATGATGGGTTTGTTAAAGTGTGCCCGTCCTGTTTATACAATATAAGGGTGGGTGGGAGGGCCCAAGGACAATTCCATCTTGCACCTCTTTTTATTTATTTATTTATTTATCTTTGCATCATGTGATGTTTGGGGACAATTTTTTTAAGTGCCATCCTGTCTGACACTGCAGTGCCACTCCTAGATGGGCCAAGTGTTTGTGCAGCCCACTTGGGTCGCTTAGCTTAGTCATCCAGCGACCTCGTTGCAAATTTTAGGACTAAAAATAATATTGTGAGGTGTGAGGTGTTCAGAATAGACTGGAAATGAGTGGAAATGATGGTTATTGAGGTCAATAATACTATAGGTTCAAAATGACCCCAAAAATCTATGATTTAAGCTGTTTTTGAGGGGTTTTTGAAAAAAAAAAACACCCGAATCCAAAACACACCCGAATCCGACAAAAAATTTTCAGGGAGGTTTTGCCAAAACGCGTCCGAATCCAAAACACGGCCACGGAACTGAATCCGAAACCAAAACACAAAAAATTTCAGGTGCACATCTCTTATATAATATGTATCATACGCATACATACACACTTTATATACCTCATAAATTAATGGTGGTATACATACCACCAAGGGCTGCCAGCGGGAGTTCTGTGAGGAGGGCGGGAGCTGCTATGGCTGAGCTTCCACAGCCAGCAACTCCCCCCAGACTTTCACTATGCAGAGATCTACAGTACGTACTGTAGCTCTCTGCTGCAGCAACTCCGCGGTCACGATTGCAGCTTTTGCTGAGACGGAGACAATGCTGTCTCCGTCTCAATAATAAAACATTTGGCTCATCAGGGGGGGTTTCCAGGTACTCAGAAACCCCCCTGCGTGCGCTACTGGCATGTGATAATTGACACATATTTGTAATGTATTACATTATCGCATTGCAGATTTGGGTGAATTTGTAACATACCATCTACATCTGTGATGTGGATTGTGATAAATATACCCGCTAGTGTGATAGCCTTATTGTAATTTCTTTTTGCTTTTTTTTTTTTTTAAAGCTATCAGACAGCTCTCCTTTTTTGTTTTTATTTCTTTTGTAGGTTCTAGTGGTCTCGCTATGGGAGGTATTTATCAAAGCTTGGAGATACATAAAATTGTGAAATATTAAGTGCCAACCAATTCGCTTCTGTTATTTTTACAAACGTTATCCGGGTAGTAGGTCAAAATAGTCAAAAGGTCGGCAGGTTCAAATGGTCGACACCACATATGGCTGACATGAGGTTTTTTTTTTAAATTGTTTCCCCAACTTTTTCATACTTGACCATACATGTAGACTGCGATTGGGAAACTGGACCGAGCACAGCAAGGTGCCTTGTCTGAAGCATGGTGAGCAAAGTGGTACACTAATTGTGGTCCCATGTGCTGCAAGGCAAAATTGGAAACAAAAAAACATCATGTTGATCTTTTTATGTGTCGACCATTTCCGTGTTAAAATTTTGACCTTGTGCATGTCGACCATTTGATGGTATTATTATACCATAACCTTTTTCACTGTAGTACTTTTATCTCTCACAATTTTGTCTCTCTCTCTGAGCTTTGATCATTTAGCCTCCCATATATATTTTATTTTCAAAATGTATCTAGCGTCTGACTTTTTTGTGTTGCCTGTGTTTCTGTGTTGTAGTTTAGCGAGTAGTATAATTTAATCTGTGATCTAGCCATTGCAGTAACACTTATTGAGAATGTACTGTAGACCATAGCTGATGATCTCACTTTCAGCTAGACATGATTTATCTGCTCCCTTATGTTACAAAACAAGATTTAGGGGCTGATTTGTCACCATCCGCATCCTCTGATGAGGTTGGGATGTGATAAAATCGGCCAAACTCACAATGCGATTATTGTATACATCAAATGGATGTATCAATCGCATGCAGGGACAGAGCTTTTTTTTTCTTTTTTTCTTTTACATTATGGTATGAGACATGCAATCTGATTACTAAAAATGCTCAAAAAGCCCTTTAATACATTTGAGTGATACAAAAATAATGTGAACAGGTGTCTTTTTCAAATTTTTTTAAAAGTTAATAAATAGGCCCCTTAAACCACTAGTTTCTCTGCAGCACTAGATGTTAATTATTTAACAGAAAGCTACAACAATACTGAACGAAAAAAAAGAAAGTAGCTTGGCTTAACATAAGGCATGAAGAATTTGCAATGCTGCGTTAGAGTTGGGTAGGAGTAGTCCCTAGATACGAGCATTTTGCATCTCTGAATCTGCACCAGTATCCCCTATATTCCCATGATTTGGTCTGGCATCCTCACATCTATGCTTTACAAGCCTCTGAAACACCAGAGTGAAGTATGTTAAAGAGGAGTGCTCTGAAGATCTCCAACCTGCGCATGGACGGCTACTGTGCATGTGTTTCTCCTGATCTGTCCTCCATAATGGAAGCACCCCTAGTATCTTCCAGTGTGTGGGTGGGAGCACCAATAAGACCCAAATATCCATCATGCCATCATCATAGTATATGTACTACACTGCTGCCACTGCGTATAAGCTGCATGCAGTGAGTGCACCAGACACGGGTTGGGATTGTTTTGCCAGCAGTCGGGATCCCGGTGGTCAGCATACCGACCCTGGGATCCCGGCCGCCAGAATGCCCACCGCAAGCACAACAGAGCCTCTTATGGTCTCATTGCCCTCGCCACGCAGTGGGCTTGGTGGCTTGCTGTGCTCGACACAGGTTCTATTCTCACTCTATGGGTGTTGTGGACACTCACGAGTGGGATTAGTCCCTGTGTGTCGGCACACCGACCATCTGCATTGCCAGCGATCAGGATTCCAGTGTCCATATCCTGACTGCCGGGATCCCGACTGCCGGTCATGTGATCGCATTTCCCTGGCACACCACAACACCAAGCAAACCTAATACTCCGGTCGCGGGATCAGTACGAAATCCCGCCGGATGGGATCCCAGCGGTCGGAATCCCGACACTGGAATCCCGACCAGCACAATCCCGACAGGGGGGAGAGTGCAACGCAGCCCCTTGCGGGGTCACTGCGCTCGCCATGCTGCGGGCACTGTGCCTCGCTACGCTTGGCACACTAATTTATTCTCCCTCTATGGGTGTCGTGGACACCCACAGAGGGAGAATATGTCGGGATTGTGCCAGTCGGGATTCCGGTGTCGGTATTCCGACCGCCGGGATTCCGTCTGGCGGGATCTTGACCGCATCCCCCGGCTGCAACTGGCAAATTGTAACATCCTGTAACTGCTGTTAACCCTGTATTAATCTGTTCCTGTTTAATATACCGCCCTCTAAATTGATATGCGTTTGAAGTGAACTAATCTGCATTGTGCACTATCTGACACCTATCATTTAGCTTCTGCCAGTGGAGTAATGGCCAGCTCTGTGACTAGTCCATACAACACAGGATTTCTAGACCTATGCCTAGTATTCTGGTATTACAGTTTTAAACAAAGTTTTTTCGCGCTGCTTTTATTCCTTTTTTATTTTCCTAAGTAAGAGTTTATCACACTGTGAAAATCTACTTACATGCCATTATCCTACATCCCCAAATATCAGAGTTTATCCCTTGAAACTTTTTGTTGCTTTTACGCGCACATCCTACTGTTTGTGTTCCCACGCCACCTGTTAGTGTCAGTGGCGTGCTAAACTTGAGTTGTCCTCTGCCTCTAGCTGAGGGTAGTGCAGACTAGAAGCCTTTAAAGATTAAATATCCTTTTGAGATGTACCCACAACATATTTAAACTGTCACAATGTCACGAAGAATCGCCATGAGTCTGCTGTTTAGTTTGGGGGTTTGATCTTGCAGACAGAAAATCACAGTGAAGTTATTGTTTCCTTCATGTTGCTTAGCTACTGATTGCATAAACCCGACTGTGTATGAGATTGCTCTGATGTCATATCCACTGTGCGTTATGATGACTCATATAGAACATTGATTCACCTGTGCTTAAGTATTTAAAATAAAACTACAAGATGCATCCAATGTTTTATTTGGCAAAAAAAAAAAAAAGCAATAAGCCAATAACGATGGCATGCTTCAGAAACACAAAACTGTGGGGGTGTTGGTCCCAAGGTTGTAGCAGAAATCTATTTAAATAGTGCTGTAATTGATTATTTTCATGTGCGTTGTTGTGGTTATGGAGGAGCATTTCATTAAATTAAATAAACAAAGACCATGCTTTGTTTCTAGATTGACGAGCGCTAATTTTTCTGGCTATAATACATAATTAGATATCTGCAAAAATAAATAAAATTGATTCTGAGTAATGCCAAACCTGTTGATTTTGCAAATTGGCATTGGTGGTTATGGGAACCTTTTCCATTACAGGCTGCCATGGTACACAAGTATATAGAGAGAAGTCAAATGAATAATCTAATTTGTTGATTTACTGTTACAGTATATTATAGTGAAATGTTCTGTTATGGTGAAATGCTCACTATACTGCGGATGCTACCATATTGCTCAGTGTTGCTGTAAGCTTAGCCACTCTACAACTGACATCCTGTATTGGCTTCAACCTTTAATATTTTCTCAGCGACATCTCAAGTTCTGTTACTTTCAAGTGGGAGCGGTCTTCCTGTTTTCACATGCAGGTTTCTTTTCCACATCAAAGACATTCCTCTAATGTGTCAATTTAAAATTGTAATATGTGCACTCACTCCATAAAGGACAACTTTAAGGGACTGTGGGTATATTTTTTTTCTCCACCAATTACACCTCCCTGAAATTTTATTTCTCCTTTATAAAGGGTGTTTTAATACTGCTGGACAGGGCTGGAAATCCCAGAGGCAATAGAGACACCTGCCTCCAGGTTCCAAGTCCTGAAGGGGCACCTGCATGTACAGCAACACCTGTGTAGTTCACAGCGGGATCCAAGTGTGACCGCTGCTCTTCCAACCGAGCTCTGTGGTGCACCCACTGCTGCTACAGAGTTAATCAGCTCTGTCCTAGGAGCACTGCTAACACCTACAATAAGGGACAGGCTCCTGTCTGGTACCAGTGAGCCTGCGCTATAGTAAGCGACTGCACCTGCCGCTGCTGCTGGACTGCGAGTTGGGATTCACCAGTGAACACTTATTCTACATGATGCAAATGGCTATATCTTGTGAGTCTGACTCTGGCCTACCAACTATTGTCACACCGCATAGTCTGATCCCTACCAATTCTGGTAGGCCGGTTGAGAGCGCTATTTATATAATTTTGTAAATAGTGTGTGTTTTATTTTCACACCATATTTGTTTTCCCTTTTTACATTTTGATTGTGTGAGGCCTGGTATCACTTTTTAGACAGCAGCTGCGGAAACACTGGGTACTTTGCTGTCTGTGTTTGTGCAGGAACAACACAAAAAAGGAAAAAAAATATTTGTTTATATACCAATTGTGTAAATAATTGGAGCAATATTGTGAGGAAGTATCTACCCTTTTTTCCTTAGTGTGGGCATCTGCTGTGTTTCTTTTCAACCATGGATCACTCTCTGGAACAGGACCATCTCATTGTCAGTACTAGAAGTAACCGTAGCATCACTAATAATAATAGTCGTGTGAAAACCATTTATAAAGTGTCGTCAAAGACTAGTTTCCATTCTATAAGCTGAAACCAGCTAATTAGTCAGAGAAAATATAGTGATAAATTTAAAGATTTGTGTAAAAAAGGGAAAATGGCTAACATCTCAAATACCACCTGCTGTGGCAGTTAAAGGAAATTTACTGCTACTGCTGTTACATGTACAGGACTAGAAGAATGCTCACAAGTGCAGCAGCCAGTGGCCAACACAGTCGTATATATCTTCTGTTATTTGCGATGGCTTATCTTCTCACCCTGTGGGTCTGGTTCATGTTGCGAAACCAAATAATTGCTGTAAGAAATGAAGTAGTTTAAACCTCTAGGATGGGGGCTGGCATGAAGGAATATCACATTACTTAGCCTGCCTATGGTGTGGCAGGGACATCACATGAATCAGCCTGCCTATGGTGTGGCAGGGACATCACATGAATCAGCCTGCCTATGGTGTGGCAGGGACATCACATGAATCAGCCTGCCTATGGTGTGGCAGGGAAATCACATGAATCAGCCTGCCTATGGTGTGGCAGGGACATCACATGAATCAGCCTGCCTATGGTGTGGCAGGGACATCACATGAATCAGCCTGCCTATGGTGTGGCAGGGAAATCACATGAATCAGCCTGCCTATGGTGTGGTAGGGGTGTTTCTGTGTTGGTCTTCTTTTGAGGGCTTAGTGCTGTGGGCCAAAGCCTCTCTATTTCCAGCCTTCATGCCCTCCCTTCCTTTTAGTTTTTGTTGGCTTGTGATTGAACATTGGTTATTTTGTGGCAGGAAAGAATGGCAGCTCACCAGTCCGGGTGCAATAATTTAGTTTGGGTGCGCTCCCTTTGTTGACTGGTAGTAGGCTGTACCACCCACCCAGGGACAGTGTCATCACCTAAACAGGTGGGTAGTCATGTTAGAAGGTGAGTGGATGCCCTTGGTAGTGTTATTCTTTGAGTCATGCACCTTGGGCTGTATCCACCTGCAATGCATGTTGTTGGTTGTTGTGCATTGTGGATTTGGTTGATTCTGGATGTCCTTTCTTTGCTGCCATACTTTCTCTTAAATATAAATTTAAATAAATAGCTAACATTTTTTTCTGCCAAATTTATGTTTCCATATCTTTATAGATTGTTGTGATTATCAGTATTATTATAATTTTATATTTATTGGTTATGGATTCCCATACATGACATACATTTATTGGTTATGCATTTCCATACATTACTATGGCAGGTTTAGTGAGTAAAATAAAAAAAACAAGTAACTTTTGTATCTGGGACAAACCATGTTGCCCTGCAAGGGGAGCACATACATTTAGATTTTTTTCTGTGCAGGGTGGATGCTTGTTGCTTTTGCATGCAGTCCACAAACGTTAGACAGCTTTAGTTTTACACTACAGATTTCAGTTTGAACACCTCCCATCCAAATCGAAGTGTCTCTGCACATGCTACATCGGTAACCAGATGGTAAGTCGACATGGATTAGGTTGACGCATGAAAAAGATTGATGCATTAAAATGGCCAACATGAGACAGGTCAACACATGAAAACATTGACATCACTTTTAAAAGCTACTTTTTATCTTTAAAGTTTGCATAACTTACCACTCACATGGACTACGATTGGGAATAGTAGCGAAACGAGGCACCTTACCCACAGCATGACCATGTAGTTGCCCAATGGTCAGAAGACTAGCGCCAGTGTCCGGGCACGGCTCAATCTGTACACCAGAATCCTGACAGTCAGCTTCCCGAACTTAAGTTTGCTGGGAAAGTTGGGGTGAGGGTAAGGAGAAGGGTTTGCAGACTTACTAAAATGTGTCTGGATTCTGACTGCTGGGATGCTACTGTTTGCATTCTGTCCACCATAATCCTGATTGTTGGGATCCTGTACCCAACTGGCTTTGCCCAGTTGCTTGCTTTTTTGCTTTACTTAAAAACATGAATCGGGCCTCGTGTGTAGTATAACCTCCACCAACTCAAAATCATGGATGGGACAATGAGGCTTAAGAACAACTAAATGGGCCTTTATTGAATCTTCAGTGCAAATGTGTCTTTGAGTGTTATAGGTCAATCTGTCTCTCTGGCTGGGTCCACAAGATTATCCACAGGATAACATTGGGATATGGTTGAGCGACAGCGGAAATGGCACCAACACGGTCAAGAGCTTTCTGGCATCCCAGGATGCATCGGGGCCTCACCATATAGTCCCGCCCACTGACTCAGTCAGATCAGTTTTTTGCTTGGTGTGTTATATGGTTGTCTCATTTTTTCAGTTGTTTTGTGTATAAATAATGTGTCTCTGTTTTGCATACATAAAGTATGTCATTAATATTGCCACTCAGCTTGTACTGTGTACAATATGGGTAAAACCAAGCAGAGGCATATTTATAATATAAGTATTTCTTAAAAAAAATATTTATTTTCCATGTTAATGTAACCTAACCATTGACTTAAATTACTGCAGTAATTGGTATGGAAGAACTATCATGTTATTTTAATGTCCTTTAAATAATTGTTTTGACCCAGGTTATCTGTTTACATTTGCAAAATATTGATAATTATTACATTAGTTTATATTACATTGGAAGTCTCCCCAATATTTTTTAGTCAAGACAGATCCATCTGAAAGTAATACAAGTGATTATACAGTACTTAGAGTATACCTTTTTAGAAATAATGTTTCATAATTCTTTCCTATAATAGGCAGTTCCTGAAGATGAAAGACTTGCAGTTGCAATCATACTGGTAGTTTGGGTTTCAGCTTTAGCCTCCTCTCTAATTGATAACATCCCTTTCACTGCTGCAATGGTAAGTCTAATAATACATGTGTTCGGAGAAGTTTTTTTTTTTTTTATTCAAAATGTTGCTTAGAGACCAGTAAGTACAAATTCAATAGATACAAGATAATGCTTCTGGTTTAATAGGTCTAGATTTCTTTAATAATTCTATATTTCTGCACACATTATAAATGTTGAAAGTTGAAAGGTGCACTTACTGGTCATTATGTTTTACTGTGAAAATGGAACTGTTAGAACATCTTAACTTGCTGTACCCATTAATTTGGAGTGATCAGCTTTTTTTTGCTTTTTTTTTTAGTGCAGCCAAAAACACACTTGCTTGTCAAGTAATGTGAACAAATGGAGAGGCTGCCAAATGGTGGCTTTTACTTTTATTTTTTTTCCCTTCATCGTAGCCCATTTTTTTTTTTTTTTTTTTTTTGGACATGCCAGTAAAACCATTTACATTAGCTATGGTTACTGGTCCCAGACATGACTATGCACTCTGTAGTTCTTTCAAATAGTCAGCTTCCATTGGGCTTGGAATCTCTCAACTTGCTGGAAAACATTTCAGCATTACCCAGCTTATAGATACGGGAGCAAACACAATATTTATAGCTGGGGTTTCCAAATTTTTGAGTTAGTGAAGCCAGTCCAAAAGGGCATAATTAGCAGGGCCAATGGTGCCTTGCCCACAGCGCAAATGCACTGAGGGCGCACCGTCTGCAGAACACCCGCACAGGCCCCTATCTCTGGTACACTCACTCCCGCCACCTCCCGTCTCCTGCCGGTTGCTGCTGCAAGGGAGTGCTGCCTCCGCCAGCTTCTGGCACTGCCAGTGTCAGGATCAGATGATCCGCTCCCCCTGCAGTGACTCCAGATTCGGGAGAGACGTGATGATGTCTATACCGGCAGACTCCGACGCTGCCCTGCGCCATGAGTAGCCACTTTAGTTGGGGGAGGAGGAGGCATTTCATGTCATCGTCCAGCTCAGCCTCACAGTCTCACTCTGCAATTCAGCACAGCACAGGGTGTGGTGCAAAACTGCAAAAAGGTGCTCAGGTGACCTTTCCCTCACCTGCCCTCACATGAGGGTGGTGAGTGATATGTAAAATAAGATTTCTTATTGTATATAAATCTAATTTATTAAGTCCAGTGGGGCAATCTCTCTCTCTCTCTCTCTCGGACTCTGCCTGCCTAATGTGTAAAAAGGGGACTGGCCCTGCTGATAATTAACATTCCACAATCCAAATCACTGACTCATTGGTGCAAATCCTGCAGCTTTCGGGAAGATCAGAAGAACCTAGCAGCAGCTTTGAACATATATGTACATATTAGTACAGTACAGGTCGAGTATATCCAAAATGCTTGGGACTAGGAGCATTTCAGATAAGGGATTTTGCTGGTATTTTAGAATACCATTTTGTGGGTGTGTGGGGAGGTGGGGTAGGTCCACCATCAACAAGGGGGAAGGTGGTGTTCCGGGGTTAAAGTGGGATGGAACTGGGAGGAACTACATTCTGGCAGTTCTGATTTGAGGCGGAGCCGGTTCAACCTTCATCCGCCCACCTTGACTACACACATCGCCACACATAGAAAGTACTCTACTCAGCTGCGACAAGTCAGCAGACAGCGAGTGTCACTAACACAGCAGCTCCAGCCTGTTCAGTGCTGGAGTTGCAGTTCCCCTGCTTGGCGGATGCGGCTGCTCCTTTGCATGCAATGTGCGAGTGACGTCAAATTGCAAGAAGCGCACACAGTGCTTGGGCGCCACCACAGATGGACTTGAATATACAATTCTGTGTGTGGGGACCATCCACTTTCCTCTCCAGCAGCTGAACAAAAGACTGCAGACTCTGGATGTCAAACAGTGAGGTATCTGTGCATCACATCCCCCCTCCATCCTTTGGGATGAGAGTAACAAGCCATGACTTACTAATGTAAGCGGAACTACTACTGTGAGCATATTGTGTAAGCTGCACTACTACTGTGTTATTATATCTATAATTTAGCTGGAAAGCACACAGAACATATAGCGCACTCAGAGATAACATGCAACCACATACAAATATTTCACAATAAAGTAAAAAACAGGATTCGCCCTTCTTTTTAATAGCTTGAATGTGTCAACTTGATATATTCCAACATCCAATAACGAATCTAAAAAACAAGTGTTTCTCTTGCCACACAAGATCTCACAACACAGGTGGGTTTGAGAGAAACACATAAATAGACAAATATAGTGTAGTAATTTTCAAACACCATTAATTCAGAATTCCAAATTTACACTTACAGACGTAAGTAAAATGACAGCATGTATAGAAACATCCAAATAAGCAAACTGCTCCCAGGTGATTAATTCTTCTTACTTCTTAACCGGTCTTTCAACACCAACCTAAGAGGACAAAACTTCTAATCCCTGGACACTGGCAGCACCCCAGTGAAGTCCGTGCAGATGACTGGAGGAAGGTATCACAGGCTGTTCTGTGGCTCTGGTGACATGAATCCCGGCAGTACGCAACAGGGAACAAATCTTTGTAGGAGGATGAAGCAGAGCCTCATGCATGGGACTGGGAGGAGATCGGCATTTCCCTCAGTGTCAGTCGCTGTCACACACACACACACTGCAGCTCAATGAAGTAGTGTTCTGTGTGTGGTGCTTTTCTGCAGTGTCAGGAACAAACAGGCTCATGTGCCTCTGCTTCATCCTCCTACAAAGACTTGTTCCCTGTTGCGTACTGCCGGGATTCATGTCACCAGAGCCACAGAACAGCCTGTGATACCTTCCTCCAGTCATCTGCACGGACTTCACCAAACACCTCCAGCCACTGAGAGAGACACCAAATTGGGGTGCTGCCAGGAACAAACAGGCTCATGTGCCTCTGCTTCATCCTCCTACAAAGACTTGTTCCCTGTTGTGTACTGCCGGGATTCATGTAACCAGAGCCACAGAACAGCCTGTGATACCTTCCTCCAGTCATCTGCACGGACTTCACCAAACACCTCCAGCCACTGAGAGAGACACCAAATTGGGGTGCTGCCAGGAACAAACAGGCTCATGTGCCTCTGTTTCATCGTCCTACAAAGACTTGTTCCCTGTTGCGTACTGCCAGGATTCATGTCACCAGAGCCACAGAACAGCCTGTGATACCTTCCTCCAGTCATCTGCACGGACTTCACCAAACACCTCCAGCCACTGAGAGAGACACCAAATTGGGGTGCTGCCAGGAACAAATAGGCTCATGTGCCTCTGCTTCATCCTCCTACAAAGACTTGTTCCCTGTTGTGTACTGCCAGGATTCATGTCACCAGAGCCACAGAACAGCCTGTGATACCTTCCTCCAGTCATCTGCACGGACTTCACCAAACACCTCCAGCCACTGAGAGAGACACCAAATTGGGGTGCTGCCAGGAACAAACAGGCTCATGTGCCTCTGCTTCATCCTCCCACAAAGACTTGTTCCCTGTTGCGTACTGCCGGGATTCATGTCACCAGAGCCACAGAACATCCTGTGATACCTTCCTCCAGTCATCTGCACGGACTTCACCAAACACCTCCAGCCGCTGAGAGAGACACCAAATTGGGGTGCTGCCAGGAACAAACAGGCTCATGAGCCTCTGCTTCATCCTCTTACAGAGACTTGTTCCCTGTTGTGTACTGCTGGGATTCATGTCACCAGAGCCACAGAACAGCCTGTGATACCTTCCTCCAGTCATCTGCACGGACTTCACCAAACACCTCCAGCCGCTGAGAGAGACACCAAATAGGGGTGATGCCAGGAACAAACAGGCTCATGTGCGTCTGCTTCATCCTCCTACAAAGACTTATTCCCTGTTGCGTACTGCCGGGATTCATGTCACCAGAGCCACAGAACAGCCTGTGATACCTTCCTCCAGTCATCTGCACGCACTTCACCAAACACCTCCAGCCGCTGAGAGAGACACCAAATTGGGGTGCTGCCAGTGTCCAGGGATTAGAAGTTTTGTCCTCTTAGATTGGTGTTGAAAGACCGGTTAAGAAGTAAGTAGAATTATTCACCTGGGAGCAGTTTGCTTATTTGGATGCTTCTGTACATGCTGTCATTTTACTTACGTCTGTAAGTGTAAATTTGGAATTCTGAATTAATGGCGTTTGAAAATTACTACACTATATTTGTCTATTTATGTGTTTCTCTCAAACCCACCTGTGTTGTGAGATCTTGTGTGGCAAGAGAAACACTTGTTTTTTAGATTCGTTATTGGATGTTGGAATATATCAAGTTGACACATTCAAGCTATTAAAAAGAAGGGCGAATCCTGTTTTTTACTTTATTGTGAAATATTTGTATATGGTTGCATGTTATCTCTGAGTGCGCTATATGTTCTGTGTGCTTCCAGCTAAATTTTAACCTATCCTTTGAGTGGTTGTGGATTGCCTCTCTAGCACATAGTCCAGCTGCACTTGGTGGTTTTATTGCGCACATCTTGAAAATTTTCTTTCTATTATTATATATATGTAAGCTGTTCTACTACCTTTACCTAGTGTTTAATGTGTCTGTGCGTACATGTGATAGGGAATCTAGATTGTAAGCTCCACTGGGGCAGGGACTGATGTGAATGGGCAAATATTTTCTGTAAAGTGCTGCGGAATATGTGTGTGCTATATAAATAACTGGTAATAATAATAACTGATAATAATAATAATGTAGCCATGCTCCTCTTTCCTTTGATGCAGCATGACATGCCAGGCATGCGACTATTTGCAGCCAGCGATCGCTCCATTTTTTCCTAAAGGAATTAGTGAATCGATCATTGGCTGTGAATAGTCACAGCCTGGCATGCCATGCAGCATGTAGTGATACAACGTGTAGCATTGCAGTAAGATGCACATGGCTACATCTGTATGTGTTTTATATGTAAATAGCATTACTACTGTGTGTGTTATATGTAAGTGTCATTACTACTGTGGGCATTATGTGTAAAAGCGGCACTGATATGGGCATTATGTGTATAAGCAGCACTACTGTGGGCATTATGTGTAAAAGCGGCACTTCTATTTTGGGCATTGTGTATAAGGGGCACTACTGTGTAGCGTAACACGGGAAGCATTACAATGTGATGTAATGACTTCAGGGCAGTATGTACAGTGTAATAAGAAGAAGATTGCGCTACTGTGTGGCATAATTAGAATTGGAAATACTATTGTGTGGCCACATCCCTTCCTTGTGAGAGATCACATTCCCTTTTTGTGTGGGCGCCAAACACCCTAACACCAGCAGTGATGTGGGAAATGAGTTCCACCACATCTCCAGGACCACTTTAAGCTCTGCCTGTACTATAAGCTCTGTTTTTAATCTTAAACTCTCTTGGCTAATGTCTGCTCACATTTTAGTACATAAGTAATAACCTTAACTTGGCCAACTCATCCTCGCCACTCAACTCAAAAAGGGGGCCATCTGGCAGATCTTTAGGGGACAACAATTCAGATGAGGGCCATCTGCCCACCCATCTCTTCAAGAACTTTTGGCAACCATATTCACAAACAAATGAGGAGATGCCCACCAGGACAGGTAGTGCCGCTGACCCCTAACATAGGGCCTAATTCAGACCTGATCGCAACAGCAAACTTTTTCTCTAATAATAATAATTTAATTTATATAGCGCTCTTTCCCCAATAGGACTCAGGGCGCTTAACAGATACATAGCATAATATAGTACAGAAAATAATGAAGTACATTTATATAAAATACAGAAGTATGGAGATACTAAAAGGGACATTATGGAAATGCTTGAGTAAACAGGAAAGTCTTGAGTTTGCTTTTGAAGGATTCTATAGTGGTGGCCTCTCGCACTGTGCGGGGAGTGAGTTCCATAGAGTCGGAGCCAAAACCATGTGCAGTGCAGATGGGGCAGATATAACGTGTGCTGAGAGAGTTAGATTTGGGTGGGGTGTGTTCAAACTGAAATCTAAATTGCAGTGTAACCATAAAGCAGCCAGTATTTACCCTGCACAGAAACAAAATAACCCACCCAAATCTAACACACTCTGCACATGTTATAACTGCCCCATCTGCAGTGCATATGGTTTTGCCCATTAGAGAAAGATTTTGCTTTTGCAATCAGGTCTGAATTAGGCCCATAAGCCTAATGGCGTGTACACATGGTGAGATTTTTTTTCTTACGATTTTGACTATATAGCCAAAATCGTAAGAAAAGTTAGTGCAGATAGCAAGGTGAAAGCCACCTTGCGATCCCGATTCAATGCCGATGTGCAGCCCCACGTGGTCGGCATTGCAAGAATAGATAGACTGTGCAGGCAAGTCAATTTTGACTATCTCTATAGAAGAGATAGTCAAAATTGACACTTAGCCAAAATCGCACACAGTATCGCAAGCACATACTGAGTGTGCTTACGATACTGCTTATGTGCCGACCTAGTCCCTGTCACATAGTGAGAATCATGTGTATGGGCCATAACTCTCACAGTGGCATGGATAGCACCTAAGGGCACCAAATTCTAAATGAAACTAAGACTTAATTTCAGCCAACAAAGGTTCTACTGAACCCACAGAAATCCCTAAACCCCTAAAATCTTACAGACTTAAGGCCCTCAACTAAAACAACAAACAAAGCCAACCCTGCCTCATTCAAATTACCACTGTCGTCCTCAAATAAATGCCAGTCTTGAATCCTAATGGATGGATGTCCAATCCTGTTGAAGATGTCAAGATGTTACTGCCCTGCTAACTACCACATTAACTCTCCTGACAAATAAATGGTATCATAACTGTCAGCCACTTGGCAAAATAACTGTATAATTATATAATTATAATTATATTTGGCAAGAAAATATGGCAAAAAGGCCACCTCCATGCCAAATCAACCAGCTCCTGTCTGATGGTAGAACATAGGTAAAGGGACATACAGGAAATAGTCACCTAACAGAAGCTACTGATTGACAAAGAACCTCCTGAAAAGACTCCCACTTCATACCCCTGTGACCAATCCACCTCACAAACCTCAACTCAGGGAGACTTTCAAAATCAAAAGATGTGGAGGACCACATTGCCCATTAAACATACAAGTGCCCTAGCACCTACACAAAACACAAATCCACATAAAACCCTGTAAAAAGAACAATTAAGAACATTAATCATGTGTAATGCAAGAAGAATACAGAAAAACAGGTCAAATGAAACTAGCACAGAGAAAACTAAATAAAAAAGTTAGGAGAAAATGGGCGTGTCCTTAGTGCACATGAGGCATAACACACAAACCTACCAGGAAGGCTTGAAGCCACGGTAAAGAAAAAAACCCCCACTGTGAAACAAGATTCCTCCAGACCCAACCAAAAGTGACGTGTGGATAGCCCTCAAGTTAGGACTCTAGAACCTGACCAAAATATAATGCATCTCTGATATACGTTAGATTTCCATCTACTAAGTGCACAACTATAAGAAATGGCCAACACACACTAGCCACATCAATGCAAAATGAGTGAGTCCCAAACCAGCTGGAGAAAGCCAGAGAGTCGAGATGCAGCCCTTCTACATCCTCCCAAACTGATTTATAATAACCGGTGACACATCAAGATGCTGTAACCAGGCACCAGGAATCTCTGGCTAGTATCCCTTTATAGGACAAGGCCAATAACACAAAACAGGTTTGCCCTGCTCCACTTGTCTACATGGTACTGCTGGATTTTTCAGGACACTGAAGACACTTTTCTTAATGTCCCTGTACAGTCTGGGAATCGCTTTCCTAGTGAAGTGGAATCTAGATGGGATTTGGTACCGGGGACACACTACCTCCATCAATTGTCTAAATCCTACTGCACCAATGGCAAATACCGGATGCACGTCTAACACCAACATAGCTGTCAAGGCCTTAGTTATCCGCTTTGCAAAAGGATGACTGCTCTCGTATTTCATCTTCATCGCAAAGGACTGTTGGACAGTCAATTGTTTAGTTGAAGTAGTACAAGTGGTCTTCCGACTTTCCTTCTGGGATGACGATCGACTCCCAGCAGCAACAACAGCATCGACTCCCAGCAGCAACAACAGCATCGACTCCCAGCAGCAGCAGCAGTATGCGTACCACTCAAGGATCCTTCGGAGGATTCCTGGTTAGTAGGGGACCCATCAGTCATGCCAGCGACATGGCCTGCAGGACTACTGATGTTCCTGACTGAGGAGTGAATTCACGCTGAGTGAGTTGGTGGTGTGGCTTGCAGGAACTTGGGTACAAGAGGAAGAAGGGATTTAGGTGTCAGTGGACTGCTTACACTCTTACCCAAAGTTTCTGAACTTGACAATGACTTCTGATTAATGCGCTGCAGGTGACGTATAAGGGAAGATGTTCCAAGGTGGTTAACGTCTTTACCCCTACTTATTACGGATTGACAAAGGCAACACACAGCTTGACACCTGTTGTCCGGATTTGTGGGGAAATAATTCCACTTTGAACAGATGGCTTTTTTGGTATTTTGCCCAGGCATGACAATGGGCTTATTCATCCCATGGACAACAAGTGTCTTCCCCGGTGCCTGATTTAAACAAACCACATCACCATCAGAATTCTCCTCGTCAACTTCCATCTCAGCGCCAGCAACACCTCATCCTGGTGTACGTCTACAGTGATATCTTCAATTTGAATAGCAGAAACTGGACTGTGGGTGCTCCTTCCAGCACTTGCAGAAGGTGTGCATATGGTGGAAGGAGCCACATCTTCCCATCCAGTGTTGGGAAGGTTAGGCATCGCAACTGCCGACACACTTGGTATCACAAATACCCAAGGAGACTCCATCTTAGAACACACAGTTCTTTGCTGTGCTTTTGCCAGCTTAACTCTTAGAATTTTTCTAGCAGGAGGATGAGGGCTTCCATCGTCATGTGAAGATGAACCACTAGTCATGAACATAGGCCAGGGCCTTACCTGTTCCTTGCCACTCTGTGTCATAATTGGCATATTGGCAAGTTTACGTTTCTCCTCATACCATTTAAAAAAACATTTTTTGGGGTCTTTTTACTGAACTTTGACTTTTTGGATTTTACAGGCACTCTACTATGACATTGGGCATTGGACTTGACAAACGACCTTGATGGCATTTCATCATCTATGTCATGACTAGTGGCAGCAGCTTCAGCACTGGGAGAAAATGGTTCTTGATATTTCCCTATTTTATCCTCCAAATTTTTATACTCCATTATTTTTCTGGAGTAATATAACAATATGCGGCACAGGAGAGCATACCCCTACACTACACAGGGAAAACCTGGTAAAAATTATTTGGATTAAATATTGATAACCCCTTTATTTGGAGTAAATAATATACAGCACAGGGCAGTATCACTGGACTTATACGGCAGCATCACTGGACTTATACGGCAGCAGCACTGGACTTATGGCAGCACAGGACACCATCTCTGGACTGATGCAGCACAACACAGCACCACTGCACTGGACTTATACAGCAGCACTGGTCTTATGGCAGGCAGCACAGGACACACCACTGTGACTGGACTAATGCAGCATAAGACACCACCACTGGACTAATGCAGCACAAGACAGCACTAGAATGACACATAAGAGCAGTTTGCCACACCACTTTCCCGCACAGACACACTGAGGAGAGAAACGTGTCTTCTCGCTACACTCTCCAGGACTGGAGTGAAAATGGTGGCAACACTCGGCAGCGGGATGATGATGATGATTTGCAAGTCTGGCGGGAAATCCCGAGCTGGGCTCGGATCCAGGCTCGAGACATGAAGTTCGGGGGGTTCGGTTCTCCGAGAACCGAACCCGCTCATCTCTACTAAATATAGTATTAATGGCACTATACTGGAAACTACTGAGGAGGAAAGGATCTAGGAGTCGCTATTTCAAGTGACTTAAAGACAGGTGAGCAATGTAACAAAGCAATGAGGAAAGTTAGTCAGATGCTTGACTGCATTGGGAGAGGTATCAGCAGCAGATATAAAAAAAGTAATAATGCCACTGTATAGGTCATTGGTACGGCCTCATCTAGAATACTGTGTTAAATTCTGGAGGCCATATCTTCAAAACTATATTAATACATTAGAGACTGTACAAATAAGGACAACTAAAAAGGTGCATGGCCTACATTACAAAACATACCCAGAAAGACTAACAAATATCTAGGTACAGTTTGGAGCAGAGAAGGGAAAAGGGGGACATGATAGAAACTTTCAAATATATCAAGGGTTTAAAAAAATAGTCCAGGAGGGAAACGGTCTTCAAATGAAGAAAAGCAGTAGGACATGTACTGAGATTGGAGGGAGGTAGGTTCAAGGAAAATTTGAGGAAAAATTACTTCACAGAAATGGTAGTGGATAAGTGGAATAGCCTCCCATCAGAGGTGGTAGAGGCTAAGACAGTAGAGCAAATTTAAACATGCATGGGATAGACATAAGGATATCCTTACAAAGAAATAAGGATCAAATAAGGTTTGAGATAAAAAATATGGTAAAGGGGCAGGCTGGATGGGCCAAGTGGTTCTTATCTGTCGTCAAATTCTAGGTTTCTATGATTTATATTGTATTTGATATTTACGTGTGCAGGTTCCAGATGATAGATAGACAGTCAAATAAATCGGCATGCATTAGGTCGACAGATGAAAGCTCAAAAAGTCCAAAGTGTCAATGGTTGACAAGTTGCTTGCTGCACTCGCCCCTCCCCGCCGGGATCCCGGCGTTGGTATGCTGACCGCCGGTCAGGAGACCATCGGTCAGCCATACCACACCCGTGCGGAGCACAGCAAGGAATCGAGCGAAGTGTGCCCACAAGAGTACAAAATGTCACTAATTTGTATTAGATATGGTTAAACATGCAAAATGACACCAAAAAAACAATTTGACACCCTCGACCTTTGGTACCTGTCGACCACAGGGTGTTGACCTATTCATTGTCGATGTTATAATCCACACACAATTGTGCTGTTTGTCTTTAGTTACAGTACATGTTTATGAACCACCAACCCTTATTGGTTGTTAAAATTTGCCATGTCTCTATTAAACCCACTTGCAGCAGCAAGCCCTTCCTATTAAGCCAAGCAAAACATCACCGCCTTTACAATTCCCTGCAGTGAGTAACATTATTGGGCTGATTCTGAGTTGGGAGCAATGTAAAAAAAAAACAAGTAATTTTGTATATGGCACAAACCATGCTGCAATGTAAGGGGTACAAATATTTTTTCTATTGCATGCAGGGTAAATACTGGCTGCCTTTGCATGTTGCCCACAAATCCTGACCAGCTGTATTTTTATTGAGTTTCTAGATCTCTCTGCACATTTTAAATTTGCCCCACCTACAGTGCAACACACTTTTACCCGGATACATATGATATCCCGGCAAGCGGGATGTCGGCTGTCACTATATCGACAGTGGCATGCCATCCAAATTTATGCAGGGTCAACCTTTTGCTTGTGTGGTACAGGAGCAAAAGGTTGACCCTGCATATATTTGGATATATGCTTAGTGCACATGCAATTAATGGATAACGATTTCACCAATAAATTCACAGACACAGATTTTTCTGTGGTTCACGACTAATATAGCCATTTATTTATTTTTATATATATTATATATTTCTTCAATTCACGTTTTGATTCTGTCCGTGGGTCTATATTAAAAATCTTCTATTAAAAGTTAAGTTTTAATTTATACACCACTGCATTACTGTCTATACAAAATTGTACATATATGATAAAAAAAATCTTTCCGAGACTGAGTGCTCCCAACAAAGGTCATTTCTCTTTTCTCTTTAACCCTATAGCAAACTTTACAAGTTTAATAATGTCTTGAAAGTTTTCTTTTAAGATACTATCATGAACCATTCATTCAAAAATATATTTTCTGATGCTATTTTTAATTATGAAAAAGGAAAACGAATATATAATTTGTTAAATAATATCAAGAAAGGAGATGAATGCATTTTAATGGAATGGTTTATGTCCTTTTTTTTATTATTTGTATTTTGTGTGGTACTATTTTACAACAATAGAAAAGTTTGTTTGATCTGTACATTAAGAGAAGGTTTGGGTATGGGCGCCCGGTGCTTAGGATCCCACTGGTCACCATACCGATCCCGTGGATTAGAATGCCCGGGAGGGGCGGGGGAGCACAGCGAAGCCCCTTGCAGGTTCGGTGGCGCTCGCCACAGGTTCTGTTCCCACCTTATGGGTGTCGTGGACACCCACGAGTAGGTATAATCCCTGTTAGTCGTTATGCCGACTATTGGGATGTTGAGGTGATGGGATGTAGGCGTTGGTACTGTGACCGGCGGTCAGGATATAACTACATCTGGTGGGTGGACATAACTACATCAATGATAATACTAGGCTGATTTCTGTGCAGCTAAGGTATTGTATGAAGAATAGGCAATGGGAAGGTCAAGGTTCAGTGAAGGAGAGGATGTGCTTAAACTTTGCAAAAACATCTGCAAATATTATTTCACCCATCTTAAGTCTTTATTCTGATTAATGAGAACCACAGATAATGAGACAATAGGCCAGTGACGTGCGGTGGGGTGAGGCAGAGCCTTTCCTGTTGTACTTACATATGTGCCAGAGTTTTGACTGTATAAAGTATATGAAAAATACAAAGAATATGTTAGAAATATCTTGATTGCATTATTCTAATGATTTTTATAGCCAAATCTCTGGAGTAAAAAGTCTGACAGGTGAGGCAGTGCCTCACCTGCCAATCTTTTACGCACATCTCTGATCAAAACTCAGCAAATTTCCAGGAGTTTATACCTCTGCACCTGTGTATAATGCCCACATGCACCATTTGGCTCATATATTGCATGTAAATCTGCTTCTGGTGCTAGACAGTGCCTCCTGAGCCATTTAGCTCACCGAACATCCCTGCAATAGGCACACAGGTTATTGCTGCTGTTGAGGGAGAGACTGCAGCAGTGGGGTCTAGATGTGCGTTTTCTACAGCTGTTAATACAGGATAATTCTCCTTCAGTATGATTGAGATATTTAGGAAGTCTAACAGAGTTCAAAGGACTTCTACAAGAACCCTCCAGTCTCGGCATTCAGCAGGATGCAGGCTTTTGCAGTGGGGATGTACTGTATAGGAGGAATCTACTCCTGTTTCAATTTCCATTCAAACCATTATATCTAAGAATGATTAGGAGTCAAGGAATGTGCTGGAGGTTTGCTTATCAGGGGAGAGAGACATTTCTGTGCTTTTAGGTCTTTGAATAAATGTGAAGCAATAGCAGGATCTTTCTATCAGCAGCAAGAGGGATCTGTTCTCCAGGACCAAACAAGAAGTCAATTGCAGCCTCTGGGTCACCAGCATGGAATGATGGTGAAGAAGATACTTTTGTCTGTGAGACTGGAGGACTGCATTGGTTACATACCAGGAGTTTTACAGTCTCAATTCCTCTATGTATATGCCAGTAGCTAGGAGTCCATTGAGAAGTCTGGCACCAGAGTAGGGGCTTTGTATGCACCACTGGGAAGTGGAGTAATACATGGTATGTTAATCTTCCATCTACAGCTTTTAGATCATTTCATCTTACATACTGTATGTAACATGGTATGGGGCTAGTGAGGACAAAAGCAATTCTGTTGGTCTGGCTTGTTGCTTAGATCTGCTAGATAAATACGAAGGCCTGTTTTTTTTGTAGGCTTTTCCATTTAGTAATAGGGCTATTTTGAGTTTGATCGGCCAAAAGATAATGGAGACAGCCTTTCTGTTGAAGATTTAGTGGTTCCACCCTTGTTCGCACTATGTAATGCATCGGTGGTCCTGTCCCAGTTTGATCTGAATCTTTGTTTACAATGAATACTGTTGTTATCTTGATATCTTCAGTGTTTTTCAGATGGGTGTGGTAGGATTCATATCACCCAGTCAAGCTCAGAGGGAAACGCATCAGGTGATAGAATACTCTAAAGGATACTGGCTTGAGTTGGGTGGATAAAGTAAAACATGATTCCTATTGGAATATGTATCCTAGATGAGAGAGCGTAGACTTTATACAGTGATATGGATATCTACCAATCTTCCCTATGTGGGTACTGCATATGTATGCTCATTTTATAGAAAGCGAGGTTAGTGCCAGATTTAAAGTAGTATTCTATTCAAAATGTTTTATAAGAAACCTCAAGGCAATTGGATGGATATTTTACCCACTGCTGAATTTTCATACAACTCTGAACACAGTTCAGTTTCCCAAAGTCCTTTCTTTGTTAACTATGGTTTCCACCCAACATTTATTCCAAAGCTTCCACCTCAGTTCCAACTGTAATTGACAGAATCACTATTTTACAGGAAACTCAATAGAGGCTAATTCACATTTTGAGAGAAGCTCAAGAACATGAAAAACAAGCTGCAGACAGGGGTAGTGGCCTAGCCAAGGATGAGAGAGGAAGTGCCTATGCTGAGCTCCTGCACCAGTATCCCTAAAACTGCACTTATACTCTTCCCATTTCTAATACAGTTGTGCCATCCACCCTTGCTGCCCTTGACGACCCCTGCCGACCGCGGTGGTTAGTGTCTTGGAGCCAGGAGATGAGGCATCTTGTCTCTGCGGTTTGTGGCCTACCTGCTGCGGGGAGCCGAGACCTAGAGTCTGGACCAGCCCTGGGAATCCGAGTTCCGTGTCCGCGAACCGTGATCGCAGAAGTCTGGACCTGCTTACCTCTCTGCAACCCCAGCTGCATTCTGGCTCCACTGCACTGGTGATCTTTCTTCCCCGACTGACAGGTGCTCTGGTGCCCAGGAGTGAGGAGGCCTAGAGACGCCAGAGGTATCTGGTGTCTGAGCTGCAGCGGCAGCCATCTTACCTGCAGAGAGACTCCCTCATTTTCTTTAGTCTGTAGGAAACTATATATACTGAGACACACGTTTACCCACTGCCTTGCTGTCTATTTAGGCACCACTACACTATATTATACTATATTTTATATGTTAAGTGTCTTATATTGCTTCACACCGCACCATATGGGTGTTTTTCCCTGACGCACCCTGAATAACACTGGCTTCGCTTCTCCACCTCTGAAACCTGTTCAGTGTGGGTCGTTACACCTCTCATACTCCTGGCTGAAGTGCTCATACCATACAAAGGCAGCATAACCTGCAGGACCTAAGCTCTCTGCTCATCGACGTACCTTTTTAACTCTGTGTGTCTACTAATCTCTTGTGTTCTCCATTCACATATTGTTCCTGGACATGGTCCCTCCAGTGACTTATCATGTGGAGTTACGCGAGTCAGGGCCCCAACTTGGGAAAGTTACAGTTAGAGAATACTACTTTGTACCTTTCCCTTGCTATGTGATCTTATGTACAACTGTCCGTTACCAGGCTGCAAACTGATGCCTACCTATGTTTCATTAACCATTAGTTCCTGGCTTGCAATGCCTAGTCTGCCTACAGCTATATGACGCCATTCTGAGTTATCTCCCTCCCACCTGTGAGACCTCCATTGCCTATAGTTACCTGTCACAGAATCACACGGACTTTTACTTTTGGTCCTGTTATTTGTTACTCACTGCTCCATTCCTCAGATGCTCATCATGCCTTCTAAACATTATAAACTGTTGGCTCTTGCACTCCCTATTAAATTTGTTTCTCACCTCACATCTGAACCAGTGCCTCATGGGAAGACAGTGGCTGCATCTGCCTCCCCAACTATTCCCCCACTACATTCTGGGCCTGGTCTAGAACCTTCTACTGATGTTCCCACTACAGTCCGTACTCTTCATCAAATGCTTCAAGCTCTTTGGACCGATCTCTCCTATGACCTGCAGTCCTCAATTACAAAACTCACTAGCGAAGTGATGAATATTGGAAATCGCACCAATAACTTGGAGGATAAGGTTGAGAAGCTAGTTGCGCCTCACAATGACCTTCTCACCTCCCATAATTCGGTCCTGGCGGAGCTTTCGGATGTTAAGGACAAGCTGGCTGATCTGGAGGATAGGTCCTGAAGGAACAATATCAAGATAAGAGGTGTTCCAGAAACATTACCGACTTCCGTCCTTCAGGGGACTTTGCTCTGAACCTTTTCAAAAAGATGCTCCCATTGGCATATGATCAGGACTTATTGATTGATGGTATTCATCATCTCCCTAAGCCTCGCTTGCTGCCAGCAGTACCCCCAGGATACTCTTCTGCGCCTCTTATTTCTTTCATATCAAGGAGGTCATCCTCAAGGCTGCCCACTTGGCAGACGATACAGACATCCTAGACAACCTACAACTTTTCCTAGATTTGTCGATCCATGCTATAAACAAACGGACATCCTTTCAGCCCATTATGAAAGCCCTACAAGACAGAGATATCAAATACTGATAGGGATTTCCGGTCAAGTTTCTATTAAGGAAAGATGAATCCACTTCTGTTATCTCATCCGTGGATGCTGGTGTCAAACTTCTCTCGGAATGGAATACTCCCATTTCAATATCTTCATCTTCCCTCAGCCCTCCTCTACAAGCGGCCAGGTCCAAGGTGGGATGATGGAACTTTGTCTTTATTACTGCTATACTTACTGGACACTTGCTGGTTGAGATGGAGTTGCCTCTGATTGAGTCCTAAACATTTATTCAGTTTACTGACTCTGCCTGCCAGGAAATGGACTCCTCACCGAGATGCAGCTCACTTTTGGAATTCCGCTTCAGGGCTTCACACCTGGGGTCTGGGTTCTGTCCTCTTGACTGCAAGTATACTGAAACACAGTTTTCTGTATGTGATATGTTACATTTAACATTTTTTGGTATGTGTGATTCATTTGATATTCATATTGATATATTCTATATTTTTGTATACCTTATTTCAATTAAGTCTCATAGGTGGGGTGGGCATTGGCCTACCCTCACAAGTTAACTATGCTGTCATATTTGTTCCTTATGACAACTACTTGGTCCCGATTTACTGAGACTTTTGGGTTTTTCCATTTTTCCCTATGTTTTTTCTTCTCTTTTCTACCATGTTTTTATTTTCTTCTTTTCCCCTTCCAGGTTTTTATGACTGGTATTCCAGAGGCATCCCTATATCTTCATTTCCCCAAACTGTCTAATGGTTGAGGTCCCTTCCCTTAATGTCAAAGGGCTTAACTCCCCACATAAATGGAGGCTAGCACTTGATTCCTTTCACCAATATAAAGACAATATCATTGCCATTCAAGAGACATTTTTTTTGTTCCCTAGTCCCCACTGACTTTAAGGATCATAGATACCCTACATGTTATACTGTGAATGGCCCCACTAAACGCAATGGCATTGCTATTTTATTCAATAACAATACCCCCTTCACCCTGCATGAACAATACAAGGATATAAATGGCCACTACTTAATCCTCATAGGTACTGGGCTGAACACTCTGGTTACCACAGTCTCCCTATATACTCCTAATGCTTGTTAAATCCCTTTTCTTTGGAATACTCTTGAAGAAATCCATAAGGTCAGACAAGGGGCTCTCATGGTGATGGGTGACTTTAACCTAGTCCTTGACCCCAAACTTGATAGATCCTCTACTCATAACCCCCAATTATCCCCTAGAGATATAGGTCCCTTCCTTGCTTTCAGGAAACTACTTTCAGAGTTCGACTTGTATGATGCCTGACACATATCCCTACCCGCAGAGACAGACTAAACCTTTTTTCTGCTGTCCATAACAGTTATTCTAGAATAGACCTTGTCCTACTAGATAAGAGGGTTCTTCAATGCACCCAATGGATCAAAAATCTTCCCATCACATGGTCCAACCATGCCCCTGTCTTATGAACATGGGATACGGGCCATCATTTCCCTTCTGCTCACCCCTGGCACCTCCCTGATTACCAATTAACTGATCCTGAGACTCACAAAGCCATATCTGACTCTTTTGCTTTATATATGCACACTAATTCTCCAGACAATACTTAAATTTTTACTTATTGGTGCGCTTTGAAAGCTGTACTTCATGGTACTTCTATTCCGAAGGGCGCACAACAGAAAGCCTGCTCGAAAAAATCACAAGCCGATTTAGAGCAGACCCTTCAGGCCTTGGAGTCTCAGAATCAGGTCTATCCTACTAAAGCTCTAAGTAAGCAACTCCAAGAAGTGAGAAATAGGCTCCAAAAACTTTTTTCTTGCTCACCTTCGTTTTATATTTTACACCGCCGGGAATAAAACTTTTCTATTACTGGCTCGAAAGCTTTGTGGTCGACAGGCCCATAACTGTATTAAATTTCTCATTGTCCCAACGAGAAAACAGTGTCTCAATCCCTTAGACCTTGCTAACTTGTTTTCAGAGGTCTATGCTAAACTATATAATCTATGCGATGATCCCTCTGTCTCCAAACCCTCTGAAGCATCCATTTCCTCATTTTTGTAGACTCTACCTCTCCCTTCCTTAGATAGATAGATAGATAGATATTGTTCTTGTCATTGTTAAAAGGAAACAATGAAATTAAGATCTGGGACATTCACATAACCATTACAAATCACCGGTCAAATTAAGATGAACAATAATAGATTGAAAGAAACTGTACTTAAAATGAGATGTTCTCATTCTAATACACCTGAAGCATCTACTGGAAGGGAGAAGATGCAATGGTTAGGATGATAACAATATTGTACAATGCTTTTTCCTTTGCAGAGGCAGTTATTAACATAGATATCGTCAATTGACAGAAGCTCACAGCCCACGATACTCATAGCTGTATGTACAACACTCTCCAGTATCTTCCGCTCACCCTTGGTGCTGTTATCATACCACACTATTATACTGTACGTCAACACACTTTCAATTACACAGCAATAAAACCTAACTAAATTTACCCTGGATAGGTTTGCAGTGTGCAATTTTATAAGGAAGAATAGGCGCTGCTGGTCTTTCTTTGCAATACATGCAATATTAGTAGCCCACAACAAATCATCTGAAATAACAGTGCCCAAGAGTTTTAAAATCTCTAACTTGCTCAACCGTTAAAGGAATCCGCTCAGATCTCCCCTGGCATCTGAAATCCATAATTATCTTTTTTTTTTTTTTTTATTCAAAACCAAGCCATTGCTGTTGCCCCACTTGACGAAGGCCTCAACCTCATCACAGTAACCCCTCTCGTCACTGTCCGAGATGAGCCCCACAACAGTGGTGTCATCAGCGAACTTGATGATAGAATTTGTATTACCCTGGGGAATGCAATCATGGGTAAACAAAGAAAATAAAAGGGGACTTAAAACACACCCCAGAAGGGTACTCATACTGATTGATTAGAGGATATTAAATTACCCATTTTCACTTGTTGGGGCTTATTAATTAAAAAGTCTAAAATCCAATTACATAACATCACAGACAATCCCAAACTTCTCAGTTTGGATATCAGAGTTACTGGCAGGATGGTAATAAAAGCTGAGCTAAAATCAACAAAGAGCACTCCAACATAGGTATTTGGCCCTTCTAAATGACTGAGGGATGAGTGAATCACAGATAACAAAGCATCCTCCGTTGACCTGTTTTGCTTGTAGGCAAATTGATGGTTGTCAAACCCAACAGGCAAAATACTTTTTATGTGAACCAATACAATTCTCCCAAAGCACTTCATTATGAGGGAAGGCAGAGAAGCCTGGTGTCCTTGAATGCCCCTTGGACACTGGAGGAGATACAGCTTGTAATTGATCAACTGCCAAGGGGGAAAGGCCCCTGGCCCTGATGGCTTCACCAACTCTTTCTGCTCTGCATTCT
The DNA here is from genome assembly GCF_028390025.1 of Pseudophryne corroboree. NCBI lineage: Eukaryota > Metazoa > Chordata > Amphibia > Anura > Myobatrachidae > Pseudophryne > Pseudophryne corroboree. The sequence goes on from NC_086445.1 coordinate 388,704,373, forward strand.
GTGGGACCCTTTCTCCTCTTCTTTTACAACTTTACACTAATGCCACCAACACTGGGTCCTTCCCGGCTGTAATGGTGAAAGCTCAAATTGCGACTATCCCAAAACTTGGTAAGGACCCCTTTGCATACCAGAATTACCATCCAATAGCCCTCTTGAACACCGACTTAAAAATGTATGCTAAATTATTTGCCAACCGGTTAAACCCTTTATTCCATCAATTGATCCATCCAGACCAGGTGGGATTCATTCTGGGTCACCAGGCTCCTGATAACACCCGTAGAGTATTAGATCTAGTTAAATGGACTTCACATGCTAATTATCAACTCCTCTTGCTCTCTCTCGATGCCAAAAAGGTGTTTGACCGCCTTTACTGGGGATATATGCACCAGGTATTGTCCAAGTTTGGACTTTGGGGGGATATTTTATTCTCCATACTATCCCTTTATAAAGACCCATCTGCTAGAATTTTTAGTAATGGTTTCCTATCATCGCCTTTTCAAATCTCTAACGGCACCAGGCAGGGGTGCCCACTCATATTTACATTAGCCATTGAGCCTCTTGCCCACACAATCTGCCTAGTCCCTGATTTCCCGGGCCTTTCAGTTTGCAATACCTCCCATAAATTTTGTCTTTATGCTGATGACATTTTATTATTTGTAACCAGCCCAGAGACCTCTTCGCTCACCTTACATTCCATTCTGGAAATTTATGGTGCTGCCTCATATTCTAAATTAAACGCCACTAAATCTGATGCCCTTCATATCAATATCCCTAACTCCACTTTGAAATTCTTCAAGTCCCGCTTCCCATTTATTTGGACGGGTTGGCTTTATTGTATCTGGATATTTCTATTCCTTCCCATATAAAGAATGTGCATACCATTAACTACTGTATGCTCCCTTGCTGACTCAGTTGACATCTATAATTTCATCATGAATGTTTCACGAGATCTCTTGGCTGGGCCACATAGCGGCATTTAAATGATGATGTTACCAAAATGTATATATCTATTTCAGGCTATCCTGTATTATAGTCCTTGTTAGCTACTGACCCTGATGAGATGATTGATGTTATCTTATGTGTGTAAACATAAACTTCCTAGGTTTGTGTATTCCTCTATGACTTATTCGAAGTCTAAAGGAGGTCTCAACCTTTCTGATTTAGCCAAATACCACAAAGCAGCTATAATTTCTTAGTTGTGTGACCTATTCCTCCCCCCGAATTCCAAACCTTGGGTAGATTTGGAACCGAGTCTTTTACACGAGTTCCCCCTTCCTGATTTATTGTGGCTACCTCTTCAACTCCATCCTCACTCCCCATTATCCCCTTCTTCATTTCTTGATACCCTGAAAATATTGGATCTCAGACACTCAACCAATTTTGATATTACTCTCCCTACTAGGAATATTTCTTTGCGAGCATTAGACATAGTACTACCTCATCTATGTATTTCATATTGGAGATGCTTAGGTATTGAATCCCTTGCCGATTGTTTTTTCCCCGACTTCTATCTTGCCTTTAGTGGATTTAAATACTAAATTTACCTTAGATCACTCAGCATGGTTCCATTATTTCCAACTTAAACATTGGGTGGACAAAATGACCATTAACTCAAAAGTTTTCCAACCCCCCCAAATAATTTTTTTTAAAATAGATTGACTAACTCCTCCTCATGCGGTGCTATTTCTTATTGGTATAGCTGACTTTTACCTCTGGATTTGACAACTATAACTTCTTAACTCAAGTGGGAGACTGACCGTCACCGTACATTTACACTAAAACAGTGGGAAACTATCCACCTCTCTTCCTTCTCACTATCCAAATGCACTAATCATGCAGAAATGCATACTAAGCTAATAAATAGATTATATTTTACCCCCTTTAAGCTACACAAGATATGACCCACTATTTCCAAAAATGTGTCACTCTGATGGCACTATTTTCCATGTTTATTGGGATTGTCCGGCTCTACGTCCCTTCTGGAATAATGTATTTGAGCTCATTCGGGAAGTTGTAGTACAGGTTGAGTATCCCTTATCCAAAATGCTTGGGACCAGAGGTATTTTGGATATCGGATTATTCCGTATTTTGGAATAATTGCATACCATAATGAGATATCATGGCGATGGGACCTAAATCTAAGCACAGAATGCATTTATGTTTCATATACACCTTAAACACACAGCCTGAAGGTAATTTTAGTCAATATTTTAATAACTTTGTGTATTAAACAAATGTGTCTACATTCACACAGTTCATTTATGTTTCATATACACCTTATACACACAGCCTAAAGGTCATTTAATACAATATTTTTAATAACTTTGTGCATTAAACAAAGTTTGTGTACATTGAGCCATCGGAAAACAAAGGTTTCACTATCTCACTCTCACTCAAAAAATTCCGTATTTCGGAATATTTGGATATGGGATACTCAACCTGTACTTACTTTAACTCAGGATCCCTCTTTTACATTGCTACCCTGATTCTGTCCCTAAACCCTTCTGCTATGTTCTGGGTCTCCTTTTAATATCCGGGTTGAGCCACCATTGCTCAACACTGAAAATCTCCTCACTCACCCCCCCCTTTGAAAAAGTAATTTCCAAAATGAATAAAAAAATATTTCCAATTTCACTTTGAAACGGGGACAAGAGAGGCCACGTATTCCTCTGCTCCCTCTTTGCCTATCATGAAGTGGCTTCCATGGCACTTATACATCACAGATGGTAAGGGTACTCCTCCCATTCCTCCCACCTCCTTTTGGATTGAATTAAACCCCGGTTGGGGGTGACATTTGACCTGTGTGAAACACTCATTGCATTTGTTTGATGTTCTTGGATGACCTGTCCCCACTTCTCTGTATATTTTTTTTCTTATTACCCCATTCCTTTTCTGTATCCTTGTTTAATCTGAATATTCTTAATAAAGATTTCATGTTTGAAAAAAAAGAAGATGCTGCAGACAGACACTGTAATGCTGTACAAACCTTAAACAACCAAAATCTTCTCTAACAGTGGATAAAAAATGTATTGGACCATTTAAGATTCTATCACAAATTAATCAAGTTGCAGCCTTTATGAAAATTCATCGGTATTAAATGTCTTTCCTAAATCTTATTCAGGATAACCCTTTTCCTTGTCGAATATTACACCATTTGACCTCTGATTGTCCTAGACTGCACATCTTTATATTCCTCACTGTCATGTGTATGTCTGCCTCTCATCTCTGTCCTCCCTGTGCAACATCATAACCTCTCTCTCTCTCTCTCTCTCTCTCTCTCTCTCTCTCATCTGTCCCTGTCCTCCGAGCTCTCCCATTTTTCATCTCTTTTCCACATCCTCCTGAATCTTCCATCTCTGTCTGTTATTAGTAAGTCTGAGATTGGGTTTTTGTTATGGTGCCATACAACAATCACTGGTTTTTACATTTTTACAGACTAATAATGAGGCTGATCACATTGTACCAAGTGAGCATCCTGTAAATAAAAACAACCCCAAAATGATAATTTGACCAGCTTCCTCCCATATTACAGAAATATAGATATGCAGCATTTATATTAATCAGGGACTTGCTAGTGAATGGCCGTGCTTTGCTTGTGACGTGTCTGCTTTTTCTCAGCACTCTGCTTCTTCTGAATACAAGTGATCCTTTAACAGTTTGTTTTGACATTGGAGACCTTTTACTGCTTCCTAACATAGGTGGGCTTCCCACCCACTTGCAGTCCTGCAATTACTGCTTTCTGCATATGACTACTACCCCATGGAACCTCTGGATAATACTGTACAGCGGCATACATTTGCCACTGAAAAGATACTCCAGGCCATTTCTGACATCCTCCATGCTATCATTTTATGTCAGATGATTGTTGACAATTGGTAGAAGGCGTGAGATGTCTGCTCTTCTGCACATGTCACAGACAGATATATGTATGTATAGATGTGTCTTCACGTACTGTAGCTCAAGTCAGGGGAACTATGCCCTCTTGGGGAGCCAGGTTTTAGGTGTCTCAGCTACGCCAAGTGTCTTTCTTACTCTATATGTGCATCTTATTTACATGAATAAAACTGGGAGTGACAAAACTTATTTGCTAGGTTGCACTAATCAATTTGATGTGCAGGATTTATATATCTGTATACAATTAAGTCTGAATCTGTGTACAAGTTTCATTGTGCTTCATCTGCAACTTTGTACTAGTTAAAAACAAATTAATGTGTGGTTAAGCTTGCAGCCTACATTGAGTGTTATGCTGCATCTGCCATACAAATAAGATGCAAAATTTAAAGAAAGCTACGGTATGCTAAGTGAACAAGTGAACACTTTTCTTGAAGTTGAAAAATGGTCAAAAGAGTAAGGATCTGAGCGACTTTGACGAGGGCCAAATTGTGATGGATTTTTGACTGAATGCACCTACAGTGGGCATATGAGCATCAAAAGGGGACCATGGGGCAATGAAAGAAGGTACCTGTTCTGTTGACTCATGTTTTCTTTACCATGAACGGCCAATTGTATTTGCATAATTTTACTTGGGGAAGAGTTGGCACCAGGATGCAATATGGGATGTAGACAAACTCACGGGAGGTAGTGTGATGCTCTGTCAGTGTTTTGCTGGGAAACCTTGGGTTCTGACATTCATGAGGGTATGACACATACCACCTACATAAAGATTGTTGCAGACTTTCATGGCAGTGGTATTCCATGATGACAGTAGCCTCTTTCAGCAGGATAATACAAATTCTCCAGATCTTTTTCAGATCGAGCATATATGGTATGTCCTGTAAATACAAGTCTGGACTTCTAGGATCTGCTACTACAATAATGTACAGTATTTAGACTGGCAAGCATTCAAACTAGTTGCTCAAAATACTGTATAGATTGAAGGTATCACTGGGTATAAACAATGGGTGTCAAACTTCATGCCTTGAATGTTTTTCATCATGTCACTACTTGTTGATTGCATTATGTCTGCATCAAGCTTGTGTGGACATCCTTGAACTGACCTGGGAACTTGCAAACTGCAAACCTCTTTGAAAGGAAATATGGTGGGAAAACATAAGTGTGGCAGAGGAGATGCTGTTACTACTTAGATAATTGATTTAGTATAAAACAAAAATGCTATTAAAAAATTAACTTGCTAGGAAAAAAGATATTCCATCAGTGAATGGAAATCTTCAGGGTAGAATCCTCATTAAATTAACAAAATAACTTTCTTCTAGATTGCCCAATTTAAAGGAACATTGCAACACAGGTTAATATACAAAAATGTAAATGGCTAGATCTGTAAGTTCATGACAAAACTGGAAACAAAAATTATACACCAGTGAGAATCAAGGAGGTTATTGTGTGTTGGGTGGTGGTGGTGGTCAGGGGTGAGTAAACGGATAAGATACTGGAAGTGAGTGGGGTAGGAACATATTGGGGTTAAAAGATCCAAGGAGAGTGACTTAAAGATGAGGTACATGGGAAGGGACGACAGATAAGTCAAATTATTTAGGGTATAGGTGATCACAGACAAAATAAAACAGTGGGAAACAGCGTTATTATACATAACTGTAAGATCAGTGTCTTCACGTAAGGACATACTGTATTTACGTACTAGTGGAAAATGAGCAAAAGTTTTCAGTTTAAGTAGGATATACTTTAAAAGAGTTCAATCGAGGCAGAGGTAATTCATAAAGGAAGAACACTACAATAGGATGAAGATAAACAAGGTCGCTGGCAACACATGGACTTACGTTGCTTAGCAACAATTATCCCTCTTTCCAGCAGTGCAATCTGTTATATGTAACAATTAACACTTCAGGTCTGTGAAATTATCTCTGTGTTGTAACGAACACCTACACTTAACAGTGTGGGGATTTTTCAGTGATAATCTTGTTCTCCATGAGTTCCTCCTGATGCTATGATTATTGGCTTGGTCAGTGCATCTGCAATTATAGTACCAGTTGGATTGTATTGCAGGCCAATCATGTCTTTGTCTTGTAAGTCCCTCAAAGGAGACATTTCTATGAAAGTGATCACTTTCTCTTTTTGTGGAAACTGTATACGTCATTTTCTTGTCTTCCAGGACAGAAAATGGTTTGTGCATGTCCTAAAAGAGTAAATATAGAGTGCTACAATAAACTTGGCTTCAGTTTATGAAAGTGACACTTTTTTATCTACTTGTTCAGTATACTCCGTAACATCATTGCCAAATTCAACTTAAATTCTGGTCATCGATTATTGCTGTTTTGTTTCACTAGTGAGGTCTGCATATACATAGCTTTAACATATGTAGCTATATACAGTATATCCTTAACACAATGATACTGTAGTTATGTAATTATAATGGATGCCTTATATGCCCTTAAAATCATCACTTTTTTATTGTGGGTGTTAACTTTCTTTGCCTCTTGTTTTCCAGACTAGACAATATTTCCTGATATGGATAATAAAGTTCCATCTTAATCAATTAATTTTATGTTTATATGTTACAAATTCAAGATCACAAAATGTTGCTATAGCTTTTGTTACGATACATTTATTGTCATTATCAAACAAATTTGACAACAAAATTTAATTTGTACAACATAACAATGGGGACATAGGTATAAAAAAAAACACACAGTACAGGTACAGTACCACACATATGAGATGACACATTGGGGGTAATTCTGAGTTGATCGCAGCAGCAAGTTTGTTAGCAACTGGGCAAAACCATGTGCACTGCAGAGAGAGTTAGATTTGGGTTGGTAATATTGTTTCTGTGCAGGGTAAATACTGGCTGCTTTATTTTTACACTGCAATTTAGATTTCAGTTTGAACACACCCCACCCAAATCTAACACTCTCTGCAAATGTTATATCTGTCCCCCCTGCAGTGCACATGGTTTTGCCCATCTGCTAACAAATTTGCTGCTGTGATCAACTCAGAATTAGGCCCATTATTCCCAGTAAGTGTTTAACGTGCGCACAGCAGTTGGAAAGAAGCTCTTCCGTAAACGATTCGTGCGTGCCTTCACTGATCTAAAATTCTTTCTAAAATGCTTTTTTAATAACATTGTCCGTCCCCTTACTCATACTCACACAACAAACAAGTAAATAAATCCATTTATTATTTCTTTACTGTATTCATTATATTAGGGTCAGTTTTGCTCCTGATAAATCCTCTATACAAGAACACTTTGTTTACTCGTTTGAGCCTCTGATTACATTTTTTTTTAAACTAAATCTCTCTGTAGAGTTTGCATAACAGACCTTTAATTTCTGATGCCATCATATCTGGCGACAATAGCATGATACAACCACTAACTGGCCCTATTCTTCATATATACCAGCTTTAATCTAGCACATATAGATTGCGTCTGGCAACATGCAATCAAGTGATGCGTGGCCAATCAGCAGCTACATCTGGTATATATAGAAAATGTAGACTGTATGGTAACTAGTTCTGTGAAATGGGCTGTCATTTAGGACAGCACTCCTTCTGTAAACTCACCCCTTTATATGGCTTCCACTCTCCTCTGATTATTGGCTGTGGACTGTAGTGATGCGAGCCTTGGGAGAGCAGTTGCTGTTTTATTGGACTTTAAAAGCCCTGGTCACCTCCCTTATGATCAAAATGGATCTCTGGTGCCCCTTTGCCAGATGTACACCACTGTATGATAAATGTACGGTGCTAAGGTACGACTTCAAGGTGACAAAATGTTGTTCCTGCTTTTATTCAGTTTTTACAGTTGCTGCTTTTTGTATCTCATGCAGAGCTGAGGGCTTGTTTATAGATATGTATAGAAAGAGTTGAGAAACCCTCAAAAACAAGTTTGCTTTATACTCATTTTAGTTATGCATTTTTAACACCCCCTACATTCCACTGTACCCTTTCCAGTCCAATAGGTAGTATTGATTAGTGTGTTAAAGAGATAAGATGTGTCCTGGATTCTTCCACACATCATGTAGGTGTTATTATGCAATGATGTGTTGTAGTGGTTCTCAATCTGTGTTCTGTGGCACCCTGAGGTGCCTCAGGACACTTGCAGGGATGCCTTGGATTGATGGTCCAGGACCAATTCAAATTATTATTAATGGTCCATGTATTAGGCAAACCCAGTGCTGGTGGCTTCCAATCATAAAATATGTAGACGAACCGTAGCAAATCCCATCTCACCACATAACTGAACCTTAGGAGGACTTATAAACAGAATTTACTTCATTTAATATATCTTTCTAAATATCTTAAGAAGGAACTTTTAGCCTAGGGGTGCTGTGAATTTTTATTTTGATACTCTACTCTAGGGCAGAGTGATTCAAAAAAGTTTGGGAGCTACTGATGTATTGTGTGCACTATGACATGTTCTTACTTGCACCGTTTATAATTTTATTATTTATTTATTACCAGTTATTGATATAGCGCACACATATTCCGCAGCGCTTTACAGAGAATATTTGCCCATTCACATCAGTCCCTGCCCCAGTGGAGCTTACAACCTATATTCCCTACCATATGTACACATAGACACATTCACGCTGGGGTTAATTTTTGTTGGGAGCCATTTAACCTACCAGTATATTTTTGGATTGTGGGAGGAAACCGGAGTACACGGAGGAAACCCACGCAAGTACGGGGAGAATATACAAACTCCACACAGTTAGGGCCATGGTGGGAATTGAACCCATGACCTCAGTGCTGTGAGGAGGTAATGCTAACCATTACACCATCCATATAATAATACACTCTTCATGCATTTATTAATGGAGATGTGTGAAGTGCCCTAAAGATGAACATTGAATGTCTCCATTGCCAGGAATTGCTTCAGTATGCAAATTTTCTCAGTAAGAATACAGTATGTCTCTGTACAGATGCCAATGTCTTTTTGTATGAACATACTAACATAAAATGTGATATATGTCAGCCCGTTGATTTGTTCCTAAAAGGCTTAGAACAGGGACATAACTAGGTATGTGTGGAGGGGGCACCGCACATAGCGCTGCTAGTTAGGGGGTGCTGTTGGCGGCACTTGTCTATTATCTGTTTTCATTACTTTCACTTGCAGCTACCCCCCTTTTTGAAGCCCAGCATCTCCTGACCTACCCGGTCTCCTAATCTGACCCCTTCCGTTGCTAATACCTATATAATATTCATGAACTCAGCTTGAGATTTATTTTTGTTATTCAGTCACACTGTCCTTTATTACATTTCAAGATGCTGACATATCCAGGATTCTAACCCATTGCCTGTGGCATTGCAGTCAGACAATCAATTCATTGAACTATCTGCCCTTGCATAGAAAGCTAGAGAATTCTAACTGTTTGAAGCTTACCTTGTACTTTGTGAAAAAATTATCAGCATTGCAGCTGAGCAGATCTATGTAGAGTGTGGCTGCACACTACATAGATCTGCCCAATTGCAATGCTGATTATTTTTTTTTACAAAGTACAAGTAGCTTCATATAGTGTTCATAGTTTTTATGCAGGATCAAATAGCTCAATGAGTAGGGTGTTTGATTAGAATTCACCAGATTACAGGTTTGAATCCTGGACTGGCAGTATATTGAAATGTGCTATTTAATAAAGGGGTTTGTAACTGAATAAAAACGAGTTCTCAAGTTCAGTGCATAAATGTAGTATAAAGAGGATGTGTGTCCAAATCCATTTTCTCGCAGTGGTCTGTGTGTGTATTATTTCTCTCTCTCTATATATACATATATATATATATATATATATATATATATATATATATACAGTGGTCGAAGTGGAAATTTTGAAGTGGGGGTATGCAAAAGTCAAGGATGTTATTATGCGCACACCGAAGGCGCGCACGCTCCAGAAAAGGAGGTGTGGTCACCCAAAAGGGGGCATGCCCCGTGTAGTAGAACCCCTTATACTATCTAGTACTGGTGCCCCTTTCACTTTATAGCACACGGTACGAGCTGAAATTCACATTATAGCACACGGTACGAGCCGAAATTCACATTGTAGCACACTGAATGAGCCGAAATTCACATTGTTACACACTGAATGAGCCGAAATTCACATTGTAGCACACTGAATGAGCCGAAATTCACATTGTAGCACACTGAATGAGCTGAAATTGTGACGACAGGGGGAGAGAGAGTGACGACAGGGAGAGTGTCGACAGTGACGACAGGGAGAGACACTGATGACAGGGAGAGTGACGACAGTGACAGTAACAGCAGGGAGAGAGGTGACAGCAGGGAACATTACCACATTTGTTGCTGGCAGCAGTGAGCGGTGGGTTGCTGGCGATGTCAGGCGGCTAGTGGCTGGTGGCTGGCGGCGGGCGGCTTGTGAGCGGGAGTGGCGGCAGCTGGTGAGAGGTGGGCGGCTGGCGGCGGTGAGCGGCTGTGAGCTAATACAGCGCTCTACACAGCCGCTGGCCGCCACGCAGGAATGGGGAGCACCATGTGCAGCAGGAATGGCCACTTCCCTCGCCTCCTGCTGCACTTTTATGGCCTCATTTCCGGGTCAGTGGAAGAAGTGGCGGTATACCATAACACCGTATATCGCCCCACTTTGACCACTGTGTGTGTGTATATGTATATATATGTGTATGTATATGTATGAGTGTATATATATATATATATATATATATATATATATATATATGTGTGTGTGTGTGTGTATATATATATATATTCAAAAAATCTGTAGCCAGGGTCCGGCACTCCCCAACAGAAGTAGCTTCAGCAGGTGCCCGCACAATCCAAATAGGAATAATATGAGAAAAAATGGTGCAGCACTCAGCCAGTGAAATGATGACATGTGAGCAGATAACTTATCAACGTTTCAGTGTTGTCACACTATCGTCAGGAAACAAAGAGATACAAAAAACATGCTCACCTAAATAGCTTCTATCACCCAGTGAATTGCGCTTCCCGGTGCCGCAGATTCCCGCCAGTCAGATATCGCTGGCCGATGACATCAAGCCTAGACCACGGCTGGGAGCATTACCTTGTGAAACCATCACCATGATAACTAAAACAGCGTATGAAGTGGATACATACATGTAACACTTTCAGACTGCTCACATCCGCTCACATCCCTTTTATTTGCCCCACTGGTCCTAGTAACTACATTATAGAACTTTAAGAGTAATTTGCTTTGCCTTTTAGGTTGACATGAGTTTTCCACATCATATTGCAATTTGCCATATAGTCAATTCACCAATAATGGTACGCTTCTTTTGTATAAAAGTATGCCTTAATGTGAAGAGGAATAATTTTGATCCCACAAAGAAATTTCTATAATAGAAGACTAAAGAGAAAATCAACTAGTAATACTTAATTGTAATTCAAGCGTGCAGTTGTGTCCTCACACATCTTTGCTATTTTTACAGCCATGGCGTGGCATTTCCATAATGCAAATGCATCACGGGAATGCAAACCGCCATGGTTGCTTTCACATGCTAATAGCGGGTGCGCCGCGATCGCACACAGAACGGGCATTAGAACTTCAGGTAGCAGGAGCATATTCTCCTGCTACTCAACTCCACAGTGTCTTGCAGTACCCCTGTCTCTATACACTGCAGCGGGATCCTCTTACTCCCACTGCCTGACCGCTGCCGCTGTACTGCTCCCACTGGTATAAAGCGTTCACGCGAGCGTGTATACACACGCACCCGTGAATGCCATGGCATGGCGTTCTTTGTCCAGCAATGTGAATGCATCTCAGGCAAAGATGTACAGTATATTGGCACATCTGTAAACAGAAAAGCTGGAATAATCTGGAGCATATTATTTCATACAGTATATGGGGGCATGCATTTATAGATCGACAGTGTATTAGTCGACAGTCAATAGGTTGACACTATATGGTTGAAAGGTACAAAAGTCAACATATGGTTCCGAATCTAGGATTTTTCATTTTATCGGACCACCATCAGTAGAAACATTTACCCTCGCTGGTTCACTTTGTTTGCCACCGGTTACTATTTTCATGTGAATAGTAAATAAAGCAGATGTTGAAAAAATATGTTGTCCATTTTCTTGTCCACCACTTTCATCTGTCATCCTAATCGCATGTCGGCCTAATGAATTTCGATCTATTGTACGGATACCAGAATATGGTAGGTTTAATTGTTTATTTTTTGTGTTTGTTTATTTTTATTTTTTACAAAAATGTGATTTACAGTATACAGTAAGGGAATGCTTCTGTTTTAGTATATATAGTATCATAACTATGTATGTTGTTTCTTGCATTTTTCTTTGATCGTTGTGCTATCATTTGCTCATCAATACATTCACCCACTCTGCATGAATGGCCACAATATAGGAATGTGCATCTCTTATCAAGTGTTGAATATATTTAACTTGAGGGCAAGAAGTTTTGCTCAGCTAAATTAAGGAATCATACATTCTTTATTTGCTCAAACAATTAAATAACATTGATACATTTTAGTCTTTAAAAGAGTGCTGTTGATCCATTTTTCTCTTTCCTTCATTTAAGTCCTGCTGTGTCAGGACTATCTATCCAGAGCTTCCAACACAATATAACCAGGGGCTTGATTCTGCAAAAGGAAAACTGAGGAGAGGGGCAGCTTCTAATGTACATTGTGTTCTGTGCAATTTATTTGCAGAGTTGCTTCGCAGATGACCTAGGAAATTCAGAACTATTGGCAGGCATGCTTGGCTGGTATCAGCATTGTAATATCAAAAAAGTCATTCCACAACACGATTATTGGGCCTCATTCAGCATCAGTTGCAAATGCAAATTATTGTGCAGAGTTATCGACACACTGTGCATGCGGACTCAACGCTAGACAAGACCGTGCATAGGCGTTAAGTCTGTTTTTCATGATTGTACATAGGTATCAGCAAACACAGTAGGGATCGCAATTACAACAATGAAAAGGACTGGTGGAGGCATGTCAGTGGGATGGCTATGCAACTTCTGTGATGCAGGGTCTATAGTTGGTGTGTTGTAGGCGTTGCAATAGCAATATATGCAAAACAGATTGCAGGCACTGCAAACACATCAACAACACAAGTTGAGTATCTGTAGCTGGTGTGGGAGTAATGATGGTAGCAGAAAAAGTTCAGATGGTCAAGCTAATAATTGAAAAAACACAGGCAGTTGATGGTGTTCATAGTGATGAAGGGAATGCTGTTTAGTGTGCTGCATGACTAAATAAATTAGCTTTTTACAATTGACAAAATAACTTTTTTTTCTTTCTTTAGGTACAGTATGTATGTTGTCATGTGTATGCTCATTTTACCCAAGTGTTGTGCTTACCTTATTACTATTGTATGTTGTATGTAATTTGAACATTTTACGTGTATGTGTTCACACAAAGACCCTTAATGCCTGCCTAATTATTATGACAAAAAGCAAACCATCGCAGCACATTATTGATATGCAATTTTTGAATGCTATATTTTAACATTGCTACATTTAATGTGCAAATCATTTTATAAATGAATATACATGGTTTTGTGCTGACATTAATTTATAAGAGATGCGTTTATTCTTGTAATTTTGAGTGAATATACACAATATTGCATTTGTATTTACAATATGCGTGCAATGGTAGTGGACTAGATTTGCAATGGGGTTGTATAATTGCAGATGCAGTTGTGGGCTTGGTTAAAGATCTTCGCAGATTTGCATTCAGTTGCAATTGCTATCCATGCTGAAAGAAGCCCCTTGTCTTATTTCAGTGGTATGCAATAAATAATAGAATTTTGGGGTGGGATTTTGCTCTGGCTATCCTAAAATCTCCACCCTACACATCTGAATGTGAAATGTATGAAACAATAGAAAAACATCAGTCAGTGGGCTGTAAAAAAAAATCTTTCAAAATTGTTGTCAAAGCAATTTACAGTTATATACTAAATATGTTGTCTTTAGCAAATTGTGCATTTTTGACCATTGTACTACAGAGTTTTAATGCTATTACTATTTTTTTCCCAATTTAGATTCCAGTTTTAATAAATTTAAGCCAGGACGCAGATGTTAATCTACCAATTAAGCCACTTATTTTTGCCCTAGCCATTGGGGCTTGTTTTGGAGGTAAGAAACTAATTATTAAATAAGAATGTACTAACCCCATTGCATGATCTCCGATCATTTTCTACCTGCAATAGGTGCAGATGCAGTGTATTGCAACTATTATCAATAAACAAATTCAGTCCTTCATGCTAAAAACTTAGCAATGTCATTGAAGTGATAGCTAGTATATATATTATAACAAAGGCATCTAATTCATTTTTAATACTGTTTGTCAATTTGCCGTAACAGAGAGGCAAATAGGGGATGGTCTAGACTAAATATATCTCCCGAATATCCCTTGTTGATATGTGGACTGACTAATGACATAGCAATATTGTGTTTTTCATACAGTGCATTTATCCTTCTAGGATTTTATTCACATGTGCAGCTGCCAGCATTATGTAGTATTACTTGGCTTTCTGGCACTCCTAATTCACAGTTCCTTATCCACTTTAATTTCCTGTTCCATTTAATGTGCATGTAGGGTATCAAATCAGGATGTCTACACCAGATATTGACATGTTCTAAATGTCAACAGTCAGAATTATAGATGAGCAGTTTGTGTTTTGTTGAAAACTGAACACACACATATTTTGGGGTTTTGGGTCTTAAGAGTCCCAGCTTGGGTAACTATGGGGTCAGATCTTAACACCGAATGTTGCGCGTTTTTGATGGCATGCACTTACTGCAAATCTATCATGATTTAAGGTGCCATTTCACACTGGAAATGACTGGAAGTTAATGTTTTAGTGTTAATAATACAGTAGGAATAATAATAGGTCCAGAAAATACATCTTAGCTGGTTTTATCAATTGTTATAGAAAACCAAAACCGTTGACATGGTGGTAGTGCCAATATGTTCATTACCATATGTTGACATGGTGCATGTAGTTAATGACACAACGGACCCAGTTATATGTATATGCCACCGCCTATGTTAGGAAGGTAAAATTTAATAATAGCGTGAATAGGCTTTTCTTGCACTACCAATTTTCATGGCATTTTTCCCTGTTTTGTGACAATTATTTTCCCTCTTAATCCTTTAGTGGTCAAATATTAGAATTTTTATTTTGCCTTCCTGCTTATGATTTGGAAAAATATTATGGGATTAGACCAGTGTTTTTCAACCTCTGTCCTCAAGGCACACTAACAGTCCAGGTTTTATTGTCCATGCCATGCTAGAGTGCAGATGGTTAAATCAACATAACTGGGGTACTAATTAAGTCACCTGTGCTCAAGTATAGCTATCTTTAAAACCTTGACTGTTATTGTGTAGGCAAGTTGCCAAGCTGATTTTTTTTATTAGATATTTTGATACACTCCTTGTATTTCTATCATTCATTTTCAGTTCCTTCTAGTTTGATCAATCTGAATGCTTCCCTTACTTATTTATCTCCGTACTTTTCTGTGCATACTGCTAGACTTTTATTTTTGAAAAATGTATGAATTAAAGTTAGGGTTTATATATATATATATATATATATATATATATATATATATTCCTATTTGGTCCCTGTACTTTTATTGAGATCAAAATGTTCAATCTAGGTACCATAAAATTATAGAATCCTCATCTACTACTCTACTCTAGGTGGTTTGTTGGGACTCTAGGTGGTTTGTTGGTGTGCTCTTTAGCAAACCAAGGATGAAAATTGATGACCATTAAACCCACTTGCTTTAACCACAGCTTTGTAAAATGCCCAGTCTTCTGCTGGACATTTTGTCCTATTTCTGATAAGACACAAACTGCCAAACTTTGCTTCTTGATGACCTTCCTGACAAGTGCTCTTCTTACATGAATGCTCTGCTTTTGAAAACAGTCTGCTCTAGACAAATTTATAGCTGTTATATTCTTTCTTTATGATGGACAGTGCTCTGGGGAATATTACATATTTGGAATCTTCTTATATCCTTCTACTGACTAGTTGCTTTTTTTTTTTTATAACCTTTTCTCAGATTTGCTTTAAATATTTGCTGTTGGTGAAGTTCTTGTGGAAATGTTCTAATTAGTAGAGGGAGCTCTCACAGACAGGTGTATTTTTTATTTAAAAAAAAATTAAACCATTTAATGTAACTTTATACATGTGAATTTTATTCAATGTATGATGAGACCTCTGAAGACAACTTACTGTATGCACTGGGAAAAAATGGTGAATATGAACATGATCATATTTTCTAAGTTATCTTTTATTTATAATAACAAGCAATATTTTTTTTTACAGGGTTCCTGTATGTGATAATAGAGGGTTTTTTTTATCAGTAAAAAAAAAAAAAGTACAAAAAAAATCAGTCACATTTGAGTACAGTTATCCTTTAATTATGGCCAATTATTGCTACTGTATTCCTCACCACTCCAAGGATACTGACAGTTGGGTTAGCGACACCTGCAACATGTTAGGGATTAACATATAATCTCAATAATGAGAATATCCCACTGATAGGTACTTATTTAAGTGAGGAAGTAGTCTGTGACCGATTAAAACATTTAAAGATTAATAAGTCACCAGGTCCCGATGGTATTCACCCAAGGGTTCTAATGGAGCTTCATTCTGAACTTGCAAAACTGCTATTTTTGATCTTTAAGGATTCAGTAATAACAGGTATGGTTCCCAAAGACTGGCGTATAGCGGAAGTAGTGCCTATATTCAAAAAGGAAAGTAAAGCTGAACCAGGTAATTATAGACCAGTTAGTCTTACATCTATAGTGGGGAAAGTATTGGAAGGTATTCTAAGAGATAGTATTCAGAAGTTCCTTGAAGTCAATAAGGTCATTAAAAGGAATCAACATAGGTTTATGAAGGACAGATCCTGTCAAACCAACTTACTTGGCTTTTATGAAACAGTAAGCGCAAACCTAGATCAGGGTAAAGAGGTGTATGTAATCTTTTTAGATTTTGCCAAAGCGTTCGATACTGTACCACACATGAGACTTATCTACAAGCTACAAGAATCAGGGCTAGGAAGCACAATATGCACTTGGGTCAAAAACTGGTTAGATAATAGGGAGCAGCGCGTTGTGGTTAATGGATCTTTTTCAACTTGGACAGAAGTGCTAAGTGGTGAGCCGCAAGGCTCAGTATTAGGACCGCTATTGTTCAATATTTTCATTAACGACCTAACAGAAGGTCTAGAGAGCATGGTGTAAATTTTTGTAGATGATACCAAATTGTGTAAAGTTATAAATGCGGAGGGGAATGCTGAGTCGCTTCAGAATGACTTAGTTAAATTAGAAGATTGGGCAGCGAAATGGAGAATGCGCTTCAATACAGACAAGTGTAAGGTAATGCACTGTGGTAACAAGAACAAAAATAACACCTACCTACTAAATGGGGTAAAATTAGGAGATTCTGTACTGGAAAAGGACTTAGGTGTCCTCATAGATAGCAAACTAAGCAGTAGTACCCAAAGTAGGACTGCAGCAAAGAAGGCTAATAAGATATTAGCATGCATAAAACGAGGAATTGATGCTAGGGACGAGAGTATTATACTCCCGTTATATAAATCACTAGTGAGGCCATACCTTGAATACTGTGTACAATTCTGGGCACCTTACTACAAAAAGGATATCCTGGAGCTAGAAAAGGTTCAAAGGTGGGCGACCAAACTAATTAAGGGTATGGAGATGCTGGAATACGAGGAAAGGCTGGCAAGACTAGGCATGTTTACACTGGAAAAGAGGAGATTAAGAGGGGACATGATCAACATTTACAAATATATAAGGGGACAATATACAGATCTTGCGCATGACCTGTTTTTGGTTAGATCAACACAGAGAACTTGTGGACACTCGCTCAGGTTAGAGGAGAGGAGATTCCACACAATACGGCGTAAAGGCTTTTTTTTACGGTACGGACGATACGTGTTTGGAATTCCCTGCCTGAGGGAGTTGTAATGGCCAACTCAGTCAACACCTTTAAGAATGGGTTAGATACATTCCTAATGGATAAGGATATCCAGGGTTACAGGGCATAGTCACGCACTATGGTTATTATAAAATAGAGGGGTTAATCGGAACGGCAGTCAGCAACTTCAGTCAAAATTTTATACAAAATAGTCGTGCATAGGAGACCACAAATAGGTTGAACCCGATGGACAATTGTCTTTTTTCAACCTTAGATACTATGTTACTATGTTACTATGATGAAAAGTGAGAACATTCAGCCAGTTTGCTTTTCAGTTTTGGGTGTTATCAGTGCATGAATACATTTTAACAAAGCATCTCCTAAATAAACACTAGTAAAAAGGAAAAAAATATATAGCAAATATATAATTTCTAGGATCATTATATTTCAAGCATAATGTCTGTACAATGATAATACTTCCTGATGATGATTTTGTAATGCTAACTTCTGCCAAAACTAATTGCATTGCCAAGTCTGTAATTCAGTGAGGTCCAGATGGTACCTATTTATAGAACGCTGCATATAAATGTTGCTACTGAAAGTGGACGATAGATGGTTTTTAGTCACTTCTCTTTTTAGGCTTCACTTTCCTTACAATAGTATTGTAATTTTGTAAAGTAGTATTATTTCATGATATTAAATGTCATAATAAAAGTGATAAACTATATCAGTAGGTACGTGCAATTACACACAAGACACATTCAAAATAGAGGCCTCTGTTGTGATTTTACAATAAAAATAGTAATAGGACAAGTGCAATGGTTGGAAAAGATTAGAGTATAGTGGCATGATGTTACTGAAGCTGCCAACAGTCTTTCATATTGTTTCAGTGGTAGTATTTTCAACTTCATTTTGAGCTGGTGAGATAAGAATTTGCCAGCAATGTTTCAGTTCACATTATTTTAGTATCACCTGAATGCAGGGTATCCGGTCTTTAGGTTGACAGCACTAAGGTCGACACATTAGGTCAACCACTATTTGTTGACATGGTCAATAGGTTGACATGGCAAAGGTCGACACGTTTTTTTTTTTTTTTTTACTTTTTCATACTTTTTGATCCATGTGGACTGTGATTTGGGAATAGTAACCTTGTCCGAAGCATGGAGAGCGAAGGAAGCCATGCGAGGGGACACCGTGCACTAATAGGGGATCCTGGTCACTTTATGAAAAAAACTACACAGAAAATATATAAAAAACTCATGTCAACCTTTTTCAATGTTGTCCTAAAGACCATGTCAATCTATTTCATGTTTCAACCTAGTCACTGTCAACCAATAGTTGTCGACCTAGTTAATTTCAGCCCTATGATCCACACGCGAATGTAGTAATGGGCAATTAGAGGAGAATTTGCAAAATATAAAAAAAAAAATCCTTTTTATTTTTTTAGTAACATCACATTTCCCATTCTTGTAATGGGAGATGTGATGTGCATGATTTCACTGCAGAAAAAATATCAGAGGGATCTTGAGAGGGAGCATTATCCAGGCTTCCCATTGGTCCCCTTACCCCTGTACACAGGGACGGATTGGGAACAAAAAGTGGCCCTGGAAAAATTTGAACTAGTGGCCCCACATGGGCAGCACCAGAGGTGTAAGGTCTAGCCATGGACCATGGCAGCAGCACCCTCCCTCCAAGACTTTCCAGATAGTGGGGATGTCCAGCATGAAGGGGGAAGTTAAAAAGAAATAAAATTAAATATTATGAGCACATTATATGATACATCTTCAGAATTTAGGAAACTATATAATTCTTTAGAAAGATAAATTTTCTTGCTTATTACACCAACTGTGTCCCAATCACTATTCACTCAATCTTATATGTCAGCCAAGCAGGCAGACAGAGCATACACTAGATCATCTGCAATCACAGGCTAAGTGGAAAAGTAATTTTCATATATGCAAATTATTTTGCATCTTATTCATTATGTCTATAAAAAGGACCACATGTCCTCAAACAAAACAGGCCCCACTGGTGCGTCGGCCCACCGGGAATCTTCCCTGTAAGCCCTATGGCCAATCCGCCTCTGCCTGTACAGCCTACTCTGCCTTTTGGCACTGAAGGCTGAGCTCGGATCTGGCCTCTGTGATAAGCTGATCACTGTGTGAAAATAGTGTGAAAAAAATAAATAAAATTTACCTGCACCCAGGGCCTGGTGGTCCAGGGAGCATCTCATTTTATAGCACCAAGGGTCACAGCAGAGCACAGGATCAGGTTACCAGCTGCCCTTCCAGCTCACCTGTCCTGGCAGTATGTAAGTATAAGTGGAGGTCGCGGCACATGCCTGTTCACAATCTCGCTAATTTTCACAAAAAATGAGAGTTGCGGTACAAAGACTTGCATTGACACAGAGATTTCTCGTTAGCTCTGTCCCTGCATGCTGTATTTGATACTTCCTTGCAATGTATTCAACTATTGCAATGCAAATTTGTGCATACTATATTTAGCACAACCCATCCCTGAGATGCAGATTGTGATAAATATGCCCCTTAAAGTGGTGGTAGTCTTTCATGAGGAAGGCCAATTCACAGCTTAGTAATACAGTAGGTAAAGCTTCCTATCAGTGAGTAAATAAAGTTTCCACTTGCTTGATATTCAGCATAAGATAATCTATTTAACTACTGCTTCAACAGGTTAAAAATAAGAGATACAGACCATATAAATAGTCGATATACAGCGCTTGCAAAATAATTAAACTCCTTAGTAAACAGATATGTCTGTATTACCAATGATTCACACAGTTTTTTAGACAGTATTTTTATTGTCAACTAGTAGGCTTATAGTAAATTTCTTACAGTAAATTTTATACTAATTTAGAATTTTATCTACAGATTTTTTTCTAAATTAACAATAAAAACTGAAAAATGCTTACATACAAGTATTCAACCCATGTAAACAAGTAATTAATAGTACTTTATCTAGTTTACTTACATTGCTAGAAAGAAACAGAACTCACTTAGATATCTGCAGAATTTCAAGCTCAACATAAAACCTCTATTGAACCCGACTGCACACCTTAATTCTAAATATAATAAGAGATGCTACCTTGCTGAGACTTGTAATACCACAAAGAGAAAATGCAGATGCACACTCTATAGTACTGAGCACTGCTAAATGAGAATAACTATAATAAACTCTGTAATCTAACATCATGCTAAATTGAGGTGCTTAGCATAATTTGTGGCTAAAAAGATAGGCACACCAACCATAACCAGGTGACCACATCTGATGGGTCCTGAATACGAAGGTTCATGTCTCATGCATATTCCTTTTTTTCTGACCAGGTCATTAGACCTGATGCTAACAGTAGCTATAACCTTCAAGTTATTAAAACTTTCACTGGATACTTCATCTACAATTCCAGGACCAAAGGTAAGGAATTCCAAAATTACTACATTAACTTATACAAATTTCTACAACACTTGTAGTCCCCTTTATTAGCACAACTTTCCTCCCATTCTGTTTAAAAGCTTAGTATGGAGATTACTTGGGTTAATGAAGAACAAAAATCAGGTAAGTTTCCAAGCACATACCACTTCTCTGTGAACCGGACCCACCTGAACTTCCTGATCTGAGTCCGGCTTTAGGGTTTCCCACCAGACTCTGATCCCAAAATGAAGCTGTGGAGAGTGCACTAAATGGACGTGTCCATCTCAGTGCTAGGTTATGTGGTGGGGGCATGGGGCTGCTGTTGCTGCTGCTGTAGGGCTGGCGTATCAGTCCAGGGGTGCTCTATCTGTTAAGTGGTGTATCTGACAAGGGGTGATCTGTCCATAATCCATATACAGCCATATACATAAAGGGGCTCTGCCCCAGTGTAAAATAAAAAAAACTCTGTATACTCTGTGTACATCCAGGGGCTGGTGTGTCCAGCTCCTATTAGTCCAGGGGTGCTCTCCCTGTCATCTGGTATATCTGACAAGGGGTGCTCTGTCCACCTAAGTGTGAGCTGTCCATCCATCCAAGGGCACCACCCCGGTGTAAAATTAAAATAATAAAAGCTAAAAAGTCTTAAATATAATTATATATTATATCTATCTCTCCATCGGCGGCACTCGTGATCCAAATAAAGACCATATTACAGCTTTGTAGACAAGATATAGAGAGCTAAATTACACACATCACTTGCAGCTGCTGTTGTGAAGGGCACCGTGAGCAGCATTCATTTGTTTTCCTTTGAGTGCCAGAGCTGGGAGGTGCAGTGTGTGTGTGTGTGTGTGTGTGTGTGTGTGTGTGTGTATTTGTTTGTGCTGTACCCCAGTGTAGTATACAATTTTTATTTTATTTTCATAAGTACTGTGACACTGCCAGTATTTGATTACTATTCCTGACTCATACACGTATTGTGCGACACTGTTGGTGAAATTAAACCGCAGTGTTCAATTACTATTTCTGACTTCTACACATATTGTGACACTGTCGGTGGTAAATTTTTTGTACTAATTGTGATGTGTGCTGTACCCCACTTCGTTCGTGTTGGTGGATAGATATGGAGGATGAACAATTGAGAGAAGAGCAGGAAGCACATACTAGTGATGATACAAGTCCATCAATGTCATCTACTAAGGCTAATGCCCAAGGCCATAGACTGCTTAAGTCAGGGCATGTAAAATCATAGAAGCAATATAATTTTACAGTGGCAAAGAAAGAAACTATCAAAAATAAAGTTAGCTACAGATAAAGATAAAATTGACAATTTGCCATTCACCACTCAAAGTGACATGGAAAGACTTGGTCCTTGGCCTTTATTTATAAGTGGTGGTTCTGCAACTGTCAGTGAGGCATCTTCTGCTTCTCATGACCATATGGTAACTTTTCATCCAGAGTCTAGAAGAGATGTAAAAAAAATGAAAGCTAAAGCAGTAGAACAAACTGTTCAGAACAGTCACACATTCCTGAGGAATATTTAGGGGTGTCCACATTAGGTATGTATGAGTCTGATATTTATCACACTGTCCTACATAGAGAAGAATCTTTCACCTCCTTTTATCATTTCTTCACCTTCTGCACATGTGGGGAGCAGTACACATAAAGATGGTGATGAGAGCATAATAAAAAATAAGAATTTACTTACCGATAATTCTATTTCTCGTAGTCCGTAGTGGATGCTGGGAACTCCGTAAGGACCATGGGGAATAGCGGCTCCGCAGGAGACTGGGCACAAAAGTAAAAGCTTTAGGACTACCTGGTGTGCACTGGCTCCTCCCCCTATGACCCTCCTCCAAGCCTCAGTTAGGATACTGTGCCCGGACGAGCGTACACAATAAGGAAGGATTTTGAATCCCGGGTAAGACTCATACCAGCCACACCAATCACACCGTACAACCTGTGATCTGAACCCAGTTAACAGCATGATAACAGAAGAGCCTCTGAAAAGATGGCTCACAACAATAATAACCCGATTTTTGTAACAATAACTATGTACAAGTATTGCAGACAATCCGCACTTGGGATGGGCGCCCAGCATCCACTACGGACTACGAGAAATAGAATTATCGGTAAGTAAATTCTTATTTTCTCTGACGTCCTAGTGGATGCTGGGAACTCCGTAAGGACCATGGGGATTATACCAAAGCTCCCAAACGGGCGGGAGAGTGCGGATGACTCTGCAGCACCGAATGAGAGAACTCCAGGTCCTCCTCAGCCAGGGTATCAAATTTGTAGAATTTAGCAAACGTGTTTGCCCCTGACCAAGTAGCTGCTCGGCAAAGTTGTAAAGCCGAGACCCCTCGGGCAGCCACCCAAGATGAGCCCACCTTCCTTGTGGAATGGGCTTTTACAGATTTTGGCTGTGGCAGGCCTGCCACAGAATGTGCAAGCTGAATTGTACTACAAATCCAACGAGCAATAGTCTGCTTAGAAGCAGGAGCACCCAGTTTGTTGGGTGCATACAGGATAAACAGCGAGTCAGATTTTCTGACTCCAGCCGTCCTGGAAACATATATTTTCAGGGCCCTGACTACGTCCAGCAACTTGGAGTCCTCCAAGTCCCTAGTAGCCGCAGGTACCACAATAGGCTGGTTCAAATGAAACGCTGAAACCACCTTAGGGAGAAATTGAGGACGAGTCCTCAATTCCGCCCTGTCTGAATGGAAGATCAGATAAGGGCTTTTACAGGATAAAGCCCGCCAATTCTGACACGCGCCTGGCCGAGGCCAGGGCCAACAACATGACCACTTTCCATGTGAGATATTTTAACTCCACAGATTCAAGTGGTTCAAACCAATGTGACTTTAGGAACCCCAAAACTACATTGAGATCCCAAGGTGCCACTGGAGGCACAAAAGAAGGCTGTATATGCAGTACCCCTTTTACAAACGTCTGAACTTCAGGAACTGAAGCTAGTTCTTTCTGGAAGAAAATTGACAGGGCCGAAATTTGAACCTTAATGGACCCCAATTTTAGGCCCATAGACACTCCTGTTTACAGGAAATGCAGGAATCGACCTAGTTGAAAATTCCTCCATCGGGGCCTTACTGGCCTCGCACCTCGCAACATATTTTCGCCAAATGCGGTGATAATGCTTTGCGGTTACATCCTTCCTGGCTTGATCAGGGTAGGGATGACTTCATCCGGAATGCCTTTTTCCTTCAGGATCCGGCGTTCAACCGCCCTGCCGTCAAACGCAGCCGCGGTAAGTCTTGGAATAGACAGGGTCCTTGCTGGAGCAGGTCCCTTCTTAGAGGTAGAGGCCACGGGTCCTCTGTGAGCATCTCTTGAAGTTCCGGGTACCAAGTCCTTCTTGGCCAATCCGGAGCCACGAGTATAGTTCTTACTCCCCTCCGTCTTATAATTCTCAGTACTTTTGGTATGAGAGGAAGAGGAGGGAACACATACACTGACTGGTACACCCACGGTGTTACCAGAGCGTCCACAGCTATTGCCTGAGGGTCCCTTGACCTGGCGCAATACCTGTCCAATTTTTTTGTTTAGGCGGGACGCCATCATGTCCACCTTTTGGTTTTTCCCAATGGTTTACAATCATGTGGAAGACTTCTGGGTGAAGTCCCCACTCTCCCGGGTGGAGGTCGTTGCTGAGGAAGTCTGCTTCCCAGTTGTCCACTCCCGGAATGAACACTGCTGACAGTGCTATCACATGATTTTCCGCCCAGCGAAAAATCCTTGCAGCTTCTGCCATTGCCCTCCTGCTTCTTGTGCCGCCCTGTCTGTTTACGTGGGCGACTGCCGTGATGTTGTCCGACTGGATCAGCACCGGCTGACCTTGAAGCAGAGGTCTTGCTTGGCTTAGGGCATTGTAAATGGCCCTTAGCTCCAAAATATTTATGTGAAGTGATGTCTCCAGGCTTGACCACAAGCCCTGGAAATTTCTTCCCTGTGTGACTGCTCTCCAGCCTCGCAGGCTGGCATCCGTGGTCACCAGGACCCAGTCCTGAATGCCGAATCTGCGGCCCTCTAGAAGATGAGCACTCTGCAACCACCACAGGAGGGACACCCTTGTCTTTGGTGACAGGGTTATCCGCTGATGCATCTGAAGATGCGATCCGGACCATTTGTCCAGCAGGTCCCACTGGAAAGTTCTTGCGTGGAATCTGCCGAATGGAATTGCTTCGTAGGAAGCCACCATTTTTCCCAGGACCCTTGTGCACTGATGCACTGACACTTGGCCTGGTTTTAGGAGGTTTCTGACTAGTTCGGATAACTCCCTGGCTTTCTCCTCCGGGAGAAAACACCTTTTTCTGGACTGTGTCCAGGATCATCCCTAGGAATAGAAGGCGTGTCGTCAGGATCAGCTGCGATTTTGGAATATTGAGAATCCAACCGTGCTACCGCAGCACTATCTGAGATAGTGCTACCCCGACTTCCAACTGTTCCCTGGATCTTGCCCTTATCAGGAGATCGTCCAAGTAAGGGATAACTAAAAACTCCCTTCTTTCGAAGGAGTATCATCATTTCGGCCATTACCTTGGTAAAGACCCGTGGTGCCGTGGACAATCCAAACGGCAGCGTCTGAAACTGATAGTGACAGTTCTGTACCACAAACCTGAGGTACCCTTGGAGAAGGGTAAATTGGGACATGTAGGTAAGCATCTTTGATGTCCAGAGAGACCATATAGTCCCCTTCTTCCAGGTTTGCAATCACTGCTCTGAGTGACTCCATCTTGAATTTGAACCTTTGTATGTAAGTGTTCAAGGATTTTAGATTTAAAATTGGTCTCACCGAGCCATCCGGCTTCGGTACCACCAATAGTGTGGAATAGTACCCCTTTCCCTGTTGCAGGAGGGGTACCTTGATTATCACCTGCTGGGAATACAGCCTGTGAATGGCTTGCAATACTGTCTCCCTGTCTGAGGGAGACGTCGGTAAAGCAGACTTTATGAAACGGCGAGGGGAAGACGTCTCGAATTTCTTGAGACGGGCCCCCACCGTGCCTGAGACCGCTTGTAAAGCCCCAGCGTCATGCTGAGGACTTTGCGGAGGCGGGAGAGGGCTTTTGTGGGAATTGGCTGTTTGCTGCAGCCTTTTTCCTCTCCCTCTGCCATGGGGCAGAAATGAGGCGCCTTTTGCCCGCTTTATGGGGCCGAAAGGACTGCGCCTGATAATACGGCGTCTTCTTAGGTTGAGAAGCTACCTGGGGTAAAAATGTGGATTTTCCAGCCGTTGCCGTGGCCACCAGGTCTGTTAGACCTACCCCAAATAACTCTTCCCTTTTATAAGGCGATACTTCCATATGCCTTTTGGGATCAGCATCACCTGACCACTGTCTTGTCCATAACCTTCTTCTGGCAGAAATGGACAGCGCACTTACTCTTGATGCCAGTCGGCAAATATCCCTCTGTGCATCACGCATATATAGAAATGCATCTTTTAAATGCTCTATAGTTAGTAATATACTGTCCCTATCTAGGGTATCAATATTGTCAGTCAGGGAATCTTTCTGTCAGTAGGTTCCTTAAGGGCGGCCGTATCCGGGGACGGTAGTGCCACCTGTTTAGACAAGCGTGTGAGCGCTTTATTCACCCTAAAGGGTGTTTCCCAACGTGCCCTATCCTCTGGCGGGAAGGGGTATGATGCCAATAACTTTTTTATCGGGGGAAACCCACGCATCATCACACACTTCATTTAATTCCTCAGATGCAGGAAAAACTACAGGCAGTTTTTTCTCACCCAACATAATACCCTTTTTAGTGGTACTGGTATTATCAGAAATGTGTAAAAACATTTTCCATAGCCTCAATCATGTAACGTATGGCCCTACTGGAAGTCACATTCGTCTCTTAATCGTCGACACTGGAGTCAGTATCCGTGTCGGCGTCTGTATCTGCCATCTGCGGTAACGGGCGTTTTAGAGCCCCAGATGGCTTTTGAGACACCTGGACAGGCACAGACTGAGTCGCCGGCCGTCTCATGTCATCAATCTTTTGTAAAGAGCTGACACTGTCACATAATTCCTTCCATAAGCTCATTCACTCAGGTGTCGACTCCCTAGGGGGTGACATCTCTGTTACAGGCAATTGCTCCGCCTCCACCTCATTTTCCTCCTCATACATGTCGACACAACGTATCGACACACAGCACACACACAGGGAATGCTCTGATAGAGGACAGGACCCCACTAGCCCTTTGGGGAGACAGAGGGAGAGTATGCCAGCACACACCAGAGCGCTATATATATATATATATATATATATATACAGGGATAACCTTATATAAGTGTTTTTCCCCTTATAGCTGCTGTATTGTTATACTGCGCCTAATTAGTGCCCCCTCTCTTTTTTAACTCCTTTCTGTAGTGTAGTAACTGCAGGGGAGAGCCAGGGAGCTTCCCTCCAACGGAGCTGTGAGAGAAAATGGCGCCAGTGTGCTGAGGAGATAGGCTCCGCCCCCTTCTCGGCGGCCTTTTCTCCCGTTTTTCTGTGGAATCTGGCAGGGGTTAAAATACACCCATATAGCCCTGGGGGTTATATGTGGTGTATTTATGCCAGCCAAGGTGTTTTACATTGCTGCTCAGGGCGCCCCCCCCTAGCGCCCTGCACCCTCAGTGACCGGAGTGTGAAGTGTGCCTGAGTAACAATGGCGCACAGCTGCAGTGCTGTGCGCTACCTTGTTGAAGACTGATGTCTTCTGCCGCCGATTTTTCCGGACCTTTTCTTGCTTCTGGCTCTGTAAGGGGGCCGGCGGCGCGGCTCCGGGACCGAGCTCCGAGGCTGGGCCTGTGTTCGGTCCCTCTGGAGCTAATGGTGTCCAGTAGCCTAAGAAGCCCAATCCACTCTGCACGCAGGTGAGTTCGCTTCTTCTCCCCTTAGTCCCTCGATGCAGTGAGCCTGTTGCCAGCAGGTCTCACTGAAAATAAAAAACCTAAAACTAAACTTTTCACTAAGAAGCTCAGGAGAGCCCCTAGTGTGCACCCTTCTCGGCCGGGCACAAAAATCTAACTGAGGCTTGGAGGAGGGTCATAGGGGGAGGAGCCAGTGCACACCAGGTAGTCCTAAAGCTTTTACTTTTGTGCCCAGTCTCCTGCGGAGCCGCTATTCCCCATGGTCCTTACGGAGTTCCCAGCATCCACTAGGACGTCAGAGAAATTGAGGATTCATGTGTGGAAGGACGAGGTCAATATGTGTAAACTACTACTATCTGACACTAGGGATGTTGATGATGATGTGTGTGTAAATCAGCCGCCAGTTGCTGCAGTTCTTGCCTGTGATAAAAAGAAAGCCACTGTGGTGCCTCAGTATAAGATCAAAAAAGCCACCTCTTGGGTGTGGGATTATTTTTCCACAAATCCTGACTGTGGAGGAATCTGCTCCATTTATGAGGCCAAAGTTAGTAGAGGTTGGGACATTGGCCATCTAGGCACCTCCTTTATGTTAATTCATTTGCTGTGGATTCATTAAATTTATTTTACAAGATTATAATGTATGTAAATTAACACTCTCATAATCAACCTCCTTATTAGTGATCGGAGGTAGTACTTCCAAATAAATGTTGTGGGGGCCCAAACAAAGCAAGCACTTCAGCCACAAAAGTGTCAGTCCCTGTCACTGAAGTGCTTAGTTTGTTACACTGCGCATGTCCTTTTTAATATCCAACATAAGGGTGGGAGGAAGGGTCCTAGGACAATTACATCTTATACCACTTTTCCTTTCTGCACTGCTGTGTTGCAATGTTTCATAGATGTGCTATAAACTACTGTGCGTTTGTGCTCTGTTGGTTAGTAACCAGCCAGCTCACTGCATCCTTTGGCCTAAAATGGATGAAAACAATATTGTGAGCTGTGAGGTGGTCTCAATTTACTGGAAATGAGTAGAAATGAATGTTTTGAGGTTAATAATACTGTAGGAAAAAACAAATGCCAAAATTCTGTGAATTTAGGTGCTTTTTTATGATTTAAAAATAAATAAATGACAGAACCAAAACCCACAAGGGTGGTTGGGGCAAAACCAATACAGATAAAAACATGGAGAATCAGATCCAAAATCGAAACCCAAGATTTTGGCCAGCACACATCTCTAATTTTACATTTTGATAACCACAATTTTTCTCTCCTTTTTGAAGTCACTTGAAATCCATGTTTGAAGCATGCATAGTCGTAATGGTGGGGGGAGGGGGATTTAATTCTAGCATTTTGTTTTTTGATATTTGGAGGATTGGAGTATTTGTGCCAAGCTTTAAAGAGACAACCATATTGTGTGCCTAATTCAGTAAGGATAGCAAATTCTGCTAATTAGCAGGATTTGCAATCCTTTGGATTGCATGCTGGGGGCATCCCATCGCAGGACAAATCTGCCCAGCATGCTGCCAGCCGCCTCCCCCCCTTCATCAAGCAGAAATTGTGATCATATCGCAATTTCTGCTTGTTAGCATAAATAGAGAGAGCCTCCAGCCTGCAAAGCTTAGCTGAGCCCGCAGGAGACTCTGCACCATCTTCCCAATCACAGTGGCTGCGCATGACGTCACGCAGCCGCTGCGATCATACCCCCCACACGCCCCCGTTCCACTGCACTGCCCCCTGTTAGTCCAGCTCCGCTCCCGCAACTCTCCGTCTCCTCCCTGGAAACTGAGCGTTGCCCGCCCCCCGCCCTGCGACCACCTCTACCTGATTGACAAGAAGAGGCGATCGCATTTTCTGCCCCCCCCCCACAGAAAATACGAGCGCATGCACAAGAGGGGGGTTCTGCGCATGTGCCCGCATCTTTTTCTCAATAATTCCGGTTGGATCGCACACTGCAATCCAACCTGAAGTAGGCCCTGCATCCATGAACCTGTAAACCTGTACACTTGACTTCAGTTATGGGTAAATTATTGAAGATATAAGTGTGGAATTTACTATAGAATTTTTTTTATGGCATTGTCCACATACTGAAGGTTCCTGAAGTGCCAATTCTGTATGGTGGTTTATTTTAAACTGGATAATTATAGTGTAATTGGTTTGTGATATTTTTGCATGGAGTTTTAAGGATTTGGGGGAAAGCATTCACACGGTTCCATATAAGTATTGTACTAAGGATAAGTACTGATTATACGAGGACAAAATTGTTAAGATAGACAAAATGTTAGTTATAAATGGAAAAAGTTTACACCTGTTTTACATTTGTTAGTGACCTTGGGCCTTGTCCTTTTTAATCTTTGCCATGTATGGTCATATTTATATATGCTGTCCTGAAAAGGGACAATGCTGTGCGGTATGGGGATGTGTCCTTGCTGGGGGCATGCACAGTGCTTCCTGAGCTACTGTATTGGGCTATATACCTAGCTCCTCTCTCTAATGTTTAGGTGTCATTCTTTTTAGCACAGCAGGTTAGAGAGCATGCCGGACTGCATCTCTCTGAACCAGATAAAGTGTTACATGGACCTTGATCTGAAAATTATAATGGGCATATTGTGAGTAGTGTTGGAGATAGGATAAAGCATAATGTAGATGTTTATAATGTACACATCATAATGTAGACCGTTATGATGTCAACATGGAAAGGAAGGGTTAGGGTTAGGCTAATGGGGAGGAGGTTAGGGTTTGGCACTGAGGGGAGTGTAAGGATTAGTGATACCAGCGGTATCGCTGCAGGATACAGTAGCAGGATTGCCATCCTGACATCACCGCCAGATCTTAAAGAACATCGCTGGAGCTGTAGGGTCAAGTAAGTCACCACTAGACTACCAAGGATGTTTTGTCAACCTTCTAATCAGGTCAACATTTATATCGGTGTCCGCATGACGACGGACGATGTGGTCGGTGTCAACATGATGCATGTTGACATAAGGAATGTCAACAAAATATTCTGCATACTGGATATGTGATCAGCATCATGCAGATTTTGGGTAGTGCCTTCCTCTAACTACCTCCATCCTCCTCAATGCTTACCTTACATAATGTATGCCCCACTAACTGGTTAATGCAGCATTTAAGAAATGTGAAAGGTGGCAAATACCTCCCAAAATGTTCTTCAAGTTCTTAGCTGAGCACCACATTCCTCCATAAACAACTGATATAGGGAGGAGATTGCACTGAGAACATTTGTTTAAGCAGTTTTATATTTGAGAAGTTTATTATGTCAACACAAACTGAAGGCTGCACAGTGCATCCTGAAGAAAAAATGTGATGTATTTCAAGTATTTGTTCAGTACAAGTTGATTAATATATAATTTAGAGACTATTCTAGTACCAGCATCAACGGTCTGCCTTCGCCTCTCTCTTTTCTACACAAAAAAGTATGTAAAAAGTCTGTAGGTTACACCATGAGTAGTTACTGAGGCCTAGTTACCCTTGTTCCTCTATTTCCTTCTACTGCCTCCTCCTTCCGCTACTTTCTTCTTCCTCCACCTTCTTAATCTTCATACTCTTTATCATCTTCCTCCATCATCCTCTATTATCAGCCTTCCCAACCTTCCTCCTCTTTCTACATGATGTCTCCAAACTACAGTAACACCAACCATTGCATTGTTATCTTTCCCTGCAGGAAATGGAACATTGATTGGGGCATCAGCGAATGTTGTATGTGCTGGAATTGCAGAACAACATGGATATGGATTTTCCTTTATGGAATTTTTCAGGTATAGTTTTCTGTTATGTTGGTGCTTTGTCACAAAAGAAGGAATAAAGTCAGTGCTTGTAATTTCTGAGTGATAACAATCTGTAAGTGAGACATTTATTACTCACCAATTTAGAGACTACAAATCAGTTATATTGTATGTTCGTTTATACAATGACTAATAATCAACAATATTTAAAAACAAAACATATAATTAATAATATCAATTTCGTTTACCACTTAATAGACCTGTTAATTGGTCTATGATGTACTGAACAACGGCCAAGCCAGATATAAATGGTAAAGCTTGTTGGAGATACGATGAGGCTGTAAAATGCTCATATGCATGAGAGTTCTAGAAGCTCAGTGTCTTCTCCTGTGCACCTGTAAAATTAGCCTTGAAGAAGTATGTTAAATTAACAGTAAATCCGGAGAAGACTGCTGCCTCTTGTGGAGGAAACAGTGTTACTCTATATAATGTCTAGTTTGGAGAGCTTAAGTTTATATGAGCTCTGAAGGTGCAGTTTTCTTCCATGTGTACCGGCAATATGTGGCTGTGTGCAGAGGGGGATCCAGCAGCCCTCTCTGTTGAAGATGTAATGCTTGAAGTTGTAAACAGGGATAGTGCTGTAACTATCAACTCCCAATTTTAGTCAGGGTCAGTAAGTCCCAGTACACTGACAGATAACATAGTTGTCAGATCACTGTTCCATTTGTGATGGTCACAGGGTTTCCTACTTCACTTGTATAATATTTGTATTCTATGCATGAGGGTACTTTGCATGGATGGTGAATTATTATTATTATTATTATTATTATTATTAGGATAATACTGAAGGGAAATGCACATACTACTGTATGCTTTAAAGCAGTGTTTTTTTCTGCTGTTAACACTGAGGAGTGACATCAACATACAGTATGTGATACAAAATTGTCAAGACCTACAAATACATTTAAATGAACCTTATTGTACCCAAAGCACATACTCTCAACAGTTAATTACATACCAAATATACAACCTACCTGCTCCTGTTCTCCTTAACTACTGTACTTTACTACTCCTCTCCTCTTCATTTCTTAATGCTGTGCCATCCTACAGAGTCTACGGCTCCTCTGCATGACAGACAACATGATGCTGAGGCATCTGTACTGCTGCGTATCCAGTCAAGCAGGCAGAGGGGAGATTGGGAAGCACACTCTCCTCCACATGTTCTGCTGATTGGCCACAGTGCATTCTATGGAACTTGGACTGCTTTTTTTTTTTTTCGTTAGTCATCAGGGCAGATTAACGATGGGGCAGGTGGAGCTGCATCTCCAGGCACCCTATCAAAATAGGAAAAAATAATAATCCTATTGTAGCCTGCCAGCATCTGTCTGAGGTCCGGTCCACTCACTCCACAAACCCCGCTCCACTGCCTGTTTGAGATTAAAATACCAGGCATAATAATTTTGATAATGGTGGCTCAGTGGAGGGCTTCACAAGCCCTCCCTATGCTGCAAAGCTTCCTTTCCTGTGCTGTGATGTCAATCACCCACCACCGTGCATAACAGCTGCCAAGCTTCACTCTGGGACAGTGACACATGATTGTTACTGAGCTATCTGGCACCTCAGTCTCTGCCCCACTTGTCTGTACCTCTCTCTGGCTTGCCCTACCACTACACTGCTGTGTCATCCTCTTGTACTGGCTCCTTCTCTATTTCCCTCCTCCAGCAGCTCAGTCTCACCCACCCTGTTCCACGATTCTATCCATATAAAGGGACGCTACCCAGGGGACCCCTTGCTCCAGCGGCAACCACTGTGGTAATATTGCTATCAGGACTGTGCCATCAGCCCTTATTTACCTTTTTCATCATATACATCTGCAGTTCACACAAAATAAGGAATGGACATTATGATTAGAGCAGCTTTATGGTGATTCTGCTTGCTTTTTAATTTTTAATTCTTTGATCTGATATATTGTATGTATTTTTATTAAATAATTGTTCTTTTCCCACCTTTAATCCATTCATCTCCACGTGCCTTAATCTTCACTATACCTAATGGATTCTTGATTATATTATTGATTGCATAGCGCTGCTACTCTGTTTGTTGTTTATCTATTAACAATAACCAATTATGGATACTTTAACAAGGAGTGTTTCCCTTGGTTCATTTGTAGACTCGCATTACACTATTGATATAAGCAAAGAGGGGAGGGATATTGAGGCTTTTGAAGGTAGGCGCTAGTCACACACTGCTGCACAGGCCACACCACCTGTGCAGACCACACCCCGATCACTGGTCACACCCCCATGGTGCTGTCACACCCCTTGCAGTGGCACACAATAGGCCCTACCTAAAATTCAGAGAAATAATGTCTCCTGTAAGATAACAAGTTCTGCAAAGGGCAATGTCTTACTCCAATCATATGATTGTTGTTATAATTGTTGAGTCCCAGAATGAAATTGAAATTGATGAAATAAAAAAATAAAAAAATGCACTGGGTATTGTTAGCTGTAAAAAGCTGAAGACATAAGAATAAAACATTGCCCTTTGCAGAACTTGTTATCTTACAGGAGACATTATTTCTCCGAAGTTTAACGGAATCCAATCCCTCATGGGTTAATTCCTTTTGGACTGGCAACATAACCAAATCCTATTGAGTTAATTTAGCAACGCATTTATACAGCTACCATTTCTCAGTGTTGCACTGCACATTAATATTCTGTACCACATTTTTTGTTTAATAAATATACAGTATGCATCATTGTTACATTGTTATATTTATTAAATATTAACCTTCCGCACCTATCAAATCTGTGAGAGCGCTAGAACCCACTTCCATAATTTACTCATTACTATTCACAAGGGCAGGGTACTCTTGTTAGGGTTCAAGATGCACCTAAGATTACATGAGATAAAAAATCCCTACAGAAGCGCTATATCTCTGTACTACCTATAATTGTACTACCTAAACTTCAGCTGCAGGCCCATGTGGTCCATAATTTGGCAGTGCTCAACACACCGTGGATCATCTCATAACTCATTTCAGAAGCAATGCTTTACTGTGCTAGTTTTTTCTGTAGTTTGAAATGATTGATTCATAGCTATTACTATTAAGCTATAATCATAAATATGCAGACCCCTCACAAAAACACACACAAAATAACAAAGAATGTTCCAACAGAAAAAAATAATTCAAATAATGTAGTTATCAATCTATAAATATTATTATCTTCCCAGCAGAGACAAATGTATATGGCTGTGTTCACAGTAGACACTCTTGTGCCTCACTGCTAAAATGTAATGGTTCATTAAGATTATATATTGTAATCATACACAGTGCTGCAGCCCAACACTTGCATAGGAGACCAGCCAATGTTTTACTCTTGGTTGCCTGATGTTAATTATTGATAGAAACCTGAATTCTGACTGGTTTGTTTCTAAGTGCCTGGTATCAGTTCATATTTTGAAAATAATGTGTAATTAGTGAAATTAAAAACTTGTCATGCATACATACAGATGGTTGTGTTAATAAAAAATGCTGCACATGCCAAATTACTGCTTTGTGCTATGTTTCATAGAAATCATTCATTCTTTTTTGTACTCTCAATATAGTTAACTATTTAATTATTTAATTTATTTATTTATTAACAGTTTCTTATATAGCACATAAAATTCCGTTGCGCTTTACAATTGGAAATAACAATGATATAACAAAACTGGGTAATAACAAACAGTCATAGAGGTAGGAAGGCCCTGCTCGCAAGCTTACAATCTATAGGGAAATAGGCATGGATACACAAGGAAAGGTGCTATCTATTGCATAGTTGTCCGCCAGAATGCAAAGGTTCTTGGTGGGCTGTATGATGTGGTCATACAGCAATTATGAACCGGGGTCAAGAGGAAGGGAAAGTGAAGAATAAGAAGACCTATGAGGATATGTGTGGACTGTGCAGAGTGGATGCAATTTGATAGGAAGGTTTATGAAAGTTTATGTGGGCGGTTCTGGAATTTGATATGCTGAGGTGAGTTTTCAGGGAATGCTTGAAGGTTTGGAGACTAGTGGAGAGTCTTATTATGCATCGTAGGGCATTCCACAGAGTAAGTGAAGCCCGATGAAAGTCCTGCAATCATGAGTGGGAGCGAGTAATGAGTGTGGATGTGTTAGGGTCTCCTGCCCTGTGCTGCCACGTCGTCATGGCAACCGGGAGACAAGTGCTAGCGGAGTAACCTGAGCGCAGCTGATACTCCGGTTCGGGTCTTTTGCTGTGCAGTGGTTATAGGCTCTGTGCATGGCAGGGGATCCGGTGCTGGTTTTTGTGCTCACAGTCTGTGAGGTCTGAGTGGGGCGTGGACAGCACCTGCTTTATAAGGCCTCTTTTCAGGGTAAGCAGATGCTGCTGAATCTTTGTTGGTTAGTCAGTTTCTGAAAGTTAGCCAGTACTGTGTAGCTTTGTATTTGTTTGTTGCTTACTGCAAATAGACCTGGGGATTTGGTATTACACTCTGCCAATCCAGACCTAGCAGTAAGACTGGAGTCAGTCGTTTAGCTTGCTGGGGTTCTGTTACTACTCTGTGAACTTGGCAAGTTTGCGGCTGTATTCTAAGACTTGCCTGTCTAATCCTGTCTCACTGTGCTAGGTGTCAGGGGTCAGTTTAGTGGCAGTAAACCGAACCTGTGCACTGCAAGTGAGAATTAGGATTGTGGAGTATCTCCTTGTGTCTATCATTCCATCTCTGACCAAGGAGTTTACTGCCACACCCGTTGGTAACCCTTTAGGGTTTTGCTGTTGCCCTTAGCAACAGCATTTCGGGTTTTCTATGTATTAAAACACAACATCTTGCTTTTCACATCTGAGCAGTTCTAATACAAGGGAGATACCCAGTTCCTTAGCCTCTGGGCTTCTATGTTCACGTTGTGTGTATTTTGTTACCCTACCACCTTCTGTGTACGTTATGTCATATTCCCTAGTCTGTCTGTGAGTCCATTTGTTTTGCATAAGTTCAAACACCAGTACATTCCTGCAGGCACTGGAGTGCATAACAGTCCTGACACCAGTACTTTCCTGCAGGCACTGGTGTGCATAACATATTCAGCAGCCCAATACTCCTGTTGAAATTTTGTGGGAATATGGAGCATACCCCTCAAAATACGTTGCAACAGGTGGTTGATCAGGTGCAGGTCCTGACTCAAAAATGTAATGATTTGTCCATTAAAATGCACACCTCCCAGGCTGCTGGCGGAGCTCCCGCAGCAGCAGCACCTGCAGGGGTTAAGGAGCCGAAAGTAAATCTCCCGGATCGTTTTTCTGGAGATCGCTCGCAGTTCTTTTGTTTCAAGGAGAGCTGCAAGCTATACTTCCGGCTTAGGCCTCAGTCTTCTGGGTCGGAGATTCAGCGGGTGGGCATAGTGATTTCCTTGCTACAAGGAGACCCACAGGTCTGGGCATATGGGTTGCAGCCTGACTGTCCGTCGCTTAAAAGTGTTGATGCTTTTTTTACGGCACTGGGCATGTTGTATGATGACCCTGACAAGACGGCCTCAGCCGAGGCTCAGATTTCGATCCTTAAGCAAGGGCGAAGGCCAGTTGAGGTTTACTGTACGGAGTTTCGGAGGTTGGCCCATGATACCCAGTGGAATGACCCAGCCCTGAGACACCAGTACCGAAGAGGTCTTTCTAACCAGATAAAGGACCAACTGGTACAACATCCCTTGCCTGATAGCTTGGATCAGCTCATGCAGTTATCCATCCGGGTGGATAGACGGCTGAGAGAGCGTAGGCTTGAAAGGGAGACTGAGATTTCCTTCCTTCCCAAGGGAACCTCAGACTCTGAGGAATTTTCCGAGGAGCCTATGCAGATTGGGGCTACCCGCCTCTCCTCGCGTGAGAAGATGCGGAGGAGACAGCAGGGGTTGTGTTTGTACTGTGGGAATAAAGGTCATGTGGTAGTATCATGCCCAGAAAAGCCGGAAAACTTCAGGGCCTGAGGGTGATGGGAAATATCCTGTCAGGCCAGAAGTCAGAATTTCCCAAGAAGACTTTTATCATTCCGGTGACCTTGAAGATCCTCGGTCAAACTGTCAAGACTGAGGCCTTTGTGGACAGTGGGGCCGACGGGGTTTTTATGGACCGCCAATTCGCCCTGAAACACTCTGTTCCCTTAGTACCCTTGGCATCGGAAATTGAGATTTGTGGGTTAAACGGGGAACCATTATCCCAAGGTAAAATTACCTCTTGCACTAGCCAGATTTCTTTGTTTATTGGAGCCACACACTCTGAAAAATTGTCCTTTTATGTGACTGTCTGTACTTTTGCCCCATTGGTGTTGGGGTTACCCTGGTTAAGGGCCCACAATCCTCAATTTGACTGGGTCTCTGGGGAGATTCTTAGTTGGAGTACTGATTGTTTCAGGAGTTGCTTGAGCCTTCCAGTCAGGTTCTCGCAGCTAAGTTTGCCAGGATTGCCAGGGTGTTATGCAGATTTTGCGGACGTGTTCTCCAAAAAAGTTGCAGAGGTACTACCTCCCCATCGCTCCTATGACTGTGCCATTGATTTGTTGCCAAATGCTAAGCTTCCCAAGAGCAGGTTGTACTCCCTGTCACGTCCTGAGACTCAGGCTATGGCAGAGTACATTCAGGAGAACTTGGCTAAGGGATTTATCAGACCTTCACAGTCTCCAGTTGGGTCGGGGTTCTTCTTCGTGGGTAAAAAGGACGGTTCGTTGCGACCCTGCATCGACTTCAGGGAATTGAACCGTATCACGATTAAAAACTCATACCCACTGCCTCTCATTTCGGTCTTGTTTGACCAGCTTCGTACTGCCACCATTTTTTCTAAGATTGACCTACGCGGTGCGTACAATCTAATCCGAATAAGAGAGGGGGATGAATGGAAGACTGCCTTTACTACCCACTCGGGGCATTATGAATATTTGGTGATGCCTTTTGGGCTCTGTAATGCCCCGGCAGTCTTCCAGGATTTCATGAATGATGTGCTCAGGGAATATTTGGATAGATTCTTAGTTGTATACTTAGATGACATCCTAATCTTCTCCCATTCCCTGGAGGAACATCGGAAGCATGTACGCTTAGTCCTCCAGAAACTCAGAGACCACCGGCTTGGGGCGAAGCTGGAGAAGTGCGAATTTGAAGTTCAGCAAATCGCATTTCTAGGATATATTATCTCCCCAGAAGGTTTCCAAATGGAGGGTTCCAAGGTACAGGCAGTCCTGGATTGGGTGCAGCCCACTAGTTTGAAGGCGCTTCAGCGTTTCCTGGGCTTTGCGAATTTTTATAGACGATTTATCGCTGGATTTTCGTCTATAGTGGCGCCCTTGGTGGCACTCACTAAGAAAGGGGCGGATGTTGCTCACTGGTCTTGTGAGGCTAAAGCGGCTTTTGCCCGTCTCAAAAGGGCATTTGTTTCGGCCAAGGTGCTGCAACACCCAGATCCAGAGCGTCCTTTTGTGGTGGAGGTGGATGCCTCTGAGATGGGTATTGGGGCAGTGCTTTGTCAGATGGGAGTGTCAGATAATCGCCTTCATCCCTGTGCTTACTTTTCCCGTAAATTTTCGCCTGCCGAGATGAATTATGACGTGGGTAACCGGGAATTGTTGGCTATTAAGGATGCACTCGATGAGTGGAGACACTGGCTTGAGGGGGCTAAGTTTGTGGTCTCAATTCTCACTGACCATAAGAATCTGGCATATTTAGAGTCAGCGAAGCGTCTCAATGCCAGGCAGGCACGATGGGCTTTGTTTTTTGCTCGCTTTAATTTTTTGATAACATATCGCCCTGGGTCAAAAAACATCAAGGCTGATGCGCTCTCGCGGAGTTTTGCTCCAATCCAGGAGACCACCGAGGAGCCGTTGCCCATTGTTTCCCCATCATGTATTAAAGTGGGCATTACCCAGGACCTCTTATCATTAGTCCTTAGAGCACAGGAGCAGGCTCCTCCAGACCTTCCGGTAGGTCTCTTGTTTGTGCCTCCTAGGTTAAGACAGCGAGTGTTCCTGGAATTCCATGCCAAGAAGTCTGCAGGTCACCCGGGTATTGCCAGAACTCGGGAGTTGCTATCTAGGGCGGTGTGGTGGCCCTCGGTGGCTAAGGATGTGGATCAGTGGGTTCGGGCATGTGACATCTGTGCCCGAAATAAGACTCCTAGAGGGGTTCCTGTTGGCCCACTACATCCACTCTCTATCCCATCTAAGCCATGGACCCACATTTCAATGGATTTTGTGGTGGACTTGCCCAAATCCTCGGGGATGACAGCCATCTGGGTTGTCGTTGACAGGTTTTCGAAGATGGCGCACTTCGTTCCACTGGTTGGGCTGCCATCGGCCAGACGCCTGTCTGAATTATTTATGCTGCATGTTGTGCGTCTCCACGGGTTGCCACTTGATGTGGTCTCTGACCGCGGATCCCAGTTTGTGGCCAAATTCTGGAGGGCATTTTGTTCCGATCTCCAGATTTCTGTCAGCTTGTCGTCGGGCTACCATCCGCAGTCTAATGGGCAGACTGAAAGGGTGAACCAGTCCTTGGAGCAGTTCCTCAGGTGTTATGTCTCCAAGTGTCAGACTGACTGGGTTGCTCATCTGTCCATGGCGGAGTTTGCCTATAACAACGCGGCTCACTCTGCTACAGGGATCTCTCCCTTCCTTTGTGTGTATGGGCATCATCCTAAGGCCAATTCTTTTGACCCCCTGGACTCCACGCCTGGTGGTTCCTCTGTGGTTTCGGTCCTTAGAGGTATTTGGCGGAAAGTGAAGAAAGCCCTTGTGTCTGTGTCATTAGTGACCAAAAGGGTTTTTGATAAGCGGAAAAGACCCTGCAGCTTCAAATTAGGAGACTTCGTCTGGTTGTCTACCAAGAATTTGAAGTTGAGACAGCCATCTCATAAGTTAGGCCCCCGGTTCATCAGCCCTTATAAGATCACCAGGGTTATCAATCCGGTGGCATTTCAGTTAGATCTGCCCCGTTCTTTGGGTATCAATAAAACATTTCATTGTTCCCTTTTAAAACGGGCGATTAGTAATCCTTCTTCCAGTGGAAGACCTTCCCCTCTTCTGATACGTGGCCAGAGGGAGTTTGTTGTTGAAAGGATTCTTGACTCCAAGGTGGTTCGGGGTCGGCTGTCATTTTTGGTGCACTGGAAGGGGTATGGCCCGGAGGAGCGGTCGTGGGTGCGCAGTTGTGAACTTCATGCCCCCAGACTGATACGCTCTTTCTTCTCGCAGTTCCCCGATAAACCCGGTGGTAGGGGTTCTTTGACCCCTCGTCAGAGGGGGGGTACTGTTAGGGTCTCCTGCCCTGTGCTGCCACGTCGTCATGGCAACCGGGAGACAAGTGCTAGCGGAGTAACCTGAGCGCAGCTGATACTCCGGTTCGGGTCTTTTGCTGTGCAGTGGTTATAGGCTCTGTGCATGGCAGGGGATCCGGTGCTGGTTTTTGTGCTCACAGTCTGTGAGGTCTGAGTGGGGCGTGGACAGCACCTGCTTTATAAGGCCTCTTTTCAGGGTAAGCAGATGCTGCTGAATCTTTGTTGGTTAGTCAGTTTCTGAAAGTTAGCCAGTACTGTGTAGCTTTGTATTTGTTTGTTGCTTACTGCAAATAGACCTGGGGATTTGGTATTACACTCTGCCAATCCAGACCTAGCAGTAAGACTGGAGTCAGTCGTTTAGCTTGCTGGGGTTCTGTTACTACTCTGTGAACTTAGCAAGTTTGCGGCTGTATTCTAAGACTTGCCTGTCTAATCCTGTCTCACTGTGCTAGGTGTCAGGGGTCAGTTTAGTGGCAGTAAACCGAACCTGTGCACTGCAAGTGAGAATTAGGATTGTGGAGTATCTCCTTGTGTCTATCATTCCATCTCTGACCAAGGAGTTTACTGCCACACCCGTTGGTAACCCTTTAGGGTTTTGCTGTTGCCCTTAGCAACAGCATTTCGGGTTTTCTATGTATTAAAACACAACATCTTGCTTTTCACATCTGAGCAGTTCTAATACAAGGGAGATACCCAGTTCCTTAGCCTCTGGGCTTCTATGTTCACGTTGTGTGTATTTTGTTACCCTACCACCTTCTGTGTACGTTATGTCATATTCCCTAGTCTGTCTGTGAGTCCATTTGTTTTGCATAAGTTCAAACACCAGTACATTCCTGCAGGCACTGGAGTGCATAACAGTCCTGACACCAGTACTTTCCTGCAGGCACTGGTGTGCATAACATATTCAGCAGCCCAATACTCCTGTTGAAATTTTGTGGGAATATGGAGCATACCCCTCAAAATACGTTGCAACAGGTGGTTGATCAGGTGCAGGTCCTGACTCAAAAATGTAATGATTTGTCCATTAAAATGCACACCTCCCAGGCTGCTGGCGGAGCTCCCGCAGCAGCAGCACCTGCAGGGGTTAAGGAGCCGAAAGTAAATCTCCCGGATCGTTTTTCTGGAGATCGCTCGCAGTTCTTTTGTTTCAAGGAGAGCTGCAAGCTATACTTCCGGCTTAGGCCTCAGTCTTCTGGGTCGGAGATTCAGCGGGTGGGCATAGTGATTTCCTTGCTACAAGGAGACCCACAGGTCTGGGCATATGGGTTGCAGCCTGACTGTCCGTCGCTTAAAAGTGTTGATGCTTTTTTTACGGCACTGGGCATGTTGTATGATGACCCTGACAAGACGGCCTCAGCCGAGGCTCAGATTTCGATCCTTAAGCAAGGGCGAAGGCCAGTTGAGGTTTACTGTACGGAGTTTCGGAGGTTGGCCCATGATACCCAGTGGAATGACCCAGCCCTGAGACACCAGTACCGAAGAGGTCTTTCTAACCAGATAAAGGACCAACTGGTACAACATCCCTTGCCTGATAGCTTGGATCAGCTCATGCAGTTATCCATCCGGGTGGATAGACGGCTGAGAGAGCGTAGGCTTGAAAGGGAGACTGAGATTTCCTTCCTTCCCAAGGGAACCTCAGACTCTGAGGAATTTTCCGAGGAGCCTATGCAGATTGGGGCTACCCGCCTCTCCTCGCGTGAGAAGATGCGGAGGAGACAGCAGGGGTTGTGTTTGTACTGTGGGAATAAAGGTCATGTGGTAGTATCATGCCCAGAAAAGCCGGAAAACTTCAGGGCCTGAGGGTGATGGGAAATATCCTGTCAGGCCAGAAGTCAGAATTTCCCAAGAAGACTTTTATCATTCCGGTGACCTTGAAGATCCTCGGTCAAACTGTCAAGACTGAGGCCTTTGTGGACAGTGGGGCCGACGGGGTTTTTATGGACCGCCAATTCGCCCTGAAACACTCTGTTCCCTTAGTACCCTTGGCATCGGAAATTGAGATTTGTGGGTTAAACGGGGAACCATTATCCCAAGGTAAAATTACCTCTTGCACTAGCCAGATTTCTTTGTTTATTGGAGCCACACACTCTGAAAAATTGTCCTTTTATGTGACTGTCTGTACTTTTGCCCCATTGGTGTTGGGGTTACCCTGGTTAAGGGCCCACAATCCTC
Source organism: Pseudophryne corroboree (assembly GCF_028390025.1). Taxonomy (NCBI): domain Eukaryota; kingdom Metazoa; phylum Chordata; class Amphibia; order Anura; family Myobatrachidae; genus Pseudophryne; species Pseudophryne corroboree. The sequence goes on from NC_086445.1 coordinate 388,747,712, forward strand.
AATTTGACTGGGTCTCTGGGGAGATTCTTAGTTGGAGTACTGATTGTTTCAGGAGTTGCTTGAGCCTTCCAGTCAGGTTCTCGCAGCTAAGTTTGCCAGGATTGCCAGGGTGTTATGCAGATTTTGCGGACGTGTTCTCCAAAAAAGTTGCAGAGGTACTACCTCCCCATCGCTCCTATGACTGTGCCATTGATTTGTTGCCAAATGCTAAGCTTCCCAAGAGCAGGTTGTACTCCCTGTCACGTCCTGAGACTCAGGCTATGGCAGAGTACATTCAGGAGAACTTGGCTAAGGGATTTATCAGACCTTCACAGTCTCCAGTTGGGTCGGGGTTCTTCTTCGTGGGTAAAAAGGACGGTTCGTTGCGACCCTGCATCGACTTCAGGGAATTGAACCGTATCACGATTAAAAACTCATACCCACTGCCTCTCATTTCGGTCTTGTTTGACCAGCTTCGTACTGCCACCATTTTTTCTAAGATTGACCTACGCGGTGCGTACAATCTAATCCGAATAAGAGAGGGGGATGAATGGAAGACTGCCTTTACTACCCACTCGGGGCATTATGAATATTTGGTGATGCCTTTTGGGCTCTGTAATGCCCCGGCAGTCTTCCAGGATTTCATGAATGATGTGCTCAGGGAATATTTGGATAGATTCTTAGTTGTATACTTAGATGACATCCTAATCTTCTCCCATTCCCTGGAGGAACATCGGAAGCATGTACGCTTAGTCCTCCAGAAACTCAGAGACCACCGGCTTGGGGCGAAGCTGGAGAAGTGCGAATTTGAAGTTCAGCAAATCGCATTTCTAGGATATATTATCTCCCCAGAAGGTTTCCAAATGGAGGGTTCCAAGGTACAGGCAGTCCTGGATTGGGTGCAGCCCACTAGTTTGAAGGCGCTTCAGCGTTTCCTGGGCTTTGCGAATTTTTATAGACGATTTATCGCTGGATTTTCGTCTATAGTGGCGCCCTTGGTGGCACTCACTAAGAAAGGGGCGGATGTTGCTCACTGGTCTTGTGAGGCTAAAGCGGCTTTTGCCCGTCTCAAAAGGGCATTTGTTTCGGCCAAGGTGCTGCAACACCCAGATCCAGAGCGTCCTTTTGTGGTGGAGGTGGATGCCTCTGAGATGGGTATTGGGGCAGTGCTTTGTCAGATGGGAGTGTCAGATAATCGCCTTCATCCCTGTGCTTACTTTTCCCGTAAATTTTCGCCTGCCGAGATGAATTATGACGTGGGTAACCGGGAATTGTTGGCTATTAAGGATGCACTCGATGAGTGGAGACACTGGCTTGAGGGGGCTAAGTTTGTGGTCTCAATTCTCACTGACCATAAGAATCTGGCATATTTAGAGTCAGCGAAGCGTCTCAATGCCAGGCAGGCACAATGGGCTTTGTTTTTTGCTCGCTTTAATTTTTTGATAACATATCGCCCTGGGTCAAAAAACATCAAGGCTGATGCGCTCTCGCGGAGTTTTGCTCCAATCCAGGAGACCACCGAGGAGCCGTTGCCCATTGTTTCCCCATCATGTATTAAAGTGGGCATTACCCAGGACCTCTTATCATTAGTCCTTAGAGCACAGGAGCAGGCTCCTCCAGACCTTCCGGTAGGTCTTTTGTTTGTGCCTCCTAGGTTAAGACAGCGAGTGTTCCTGGAATTCCATGCCAAGAAGTCTGCAGGTCACCCGGGTATTGCCAGAACTCGGGAGTTGCTATCTAGGGCGGTGTGGTGGCCCTCGGTGGCTAAGGATGTGGATCAGTGGGTTCGGGCATGTGACATCTGTGCCCGAAATAAGACTCCTAGAGGGGTTCCTGTTGGCCCACTACATCCACTCTCTATCCCATCTAAGCCATGGACCCACATTTCAATGGATTTTGTGGTGGACTTGCCCAAATCCTCGGGGATGACAGCCATCTGGGTTGTCGTTGACAGGTTTTCGAAGATGGCGCACTTCGTTCCACTGGTTGGGCTGCCATCGGCCAGACGCCTGTCTGAATTATTTATGCTGCATGTTGTGCGTCTCCACGGGTTGCCACTTGATGTGGTCTCTGACCGCGGATCCCAGTTTGTGGCCAAATTCTGGAGGGCATTTTGTTCCGATCTCCAGATTTCTGTCAGCTTGTCGTCGGGCTACCATCCGCAGTCTAATGGGCAGACTGAAAGGGTGAACCAGTCCTTGGAGCAGTTCCTCAGGTGTTATGTCTCCAAGTGTCAGACTGACTGGGTTGCTCATCTGTCCATGGCGGAGTTTGCCTATAACAACGCGGCTCACTCTGCTACAGGGATCTCTCCCTTCCTTTGTGTGTATGGGCATCATCCTAAGGCCAATTCTTTTGACCCCCTGGACTCCACGCCTGGTGGTTCCTCTGTGGTTTCGGTCCTTAGAGGTATTTGGCGGAAAGTGAAGAAAGCCCTTGTGTCTGTGTCATTAGTGACCAAAAGGGTTTTTGATAAGCGGAAAAGACCCTGCAGCTTCAAATTAGGAGACTTCGTCTGGTTGTCTACCAAGAATTTGAAGTTGAGACAGCCATCTCATAAGTTAGGCCCCCGGTTCATCAGCCCTTATAAGATCACCAGGGTTATCAATCCGGTGGCATTTCAGTTAGATCTGCCCCGTTCTTTGGGTATCAATAAAACATTTCATTGTTCCCTTTTAAAACGGGCGATTAGTAATCCTTCTTCCAGTGGAAGACCTTCCCCTCTTCTGATACGTGGCCAGAGGGAGTTTGTTGTTGAAAGGATTCTTGACTCCAAGGTGGTTCGGGGTCGGCTGTCATTTTTGGTGCACTGGAAGGGGTATGGCCCGGAGGAGCGGTCGTGGGTGCGCAGTTGTGAACTTCATGCCCCCAGACTGATACGCTCTTTCTTCTCGCAGTTCCCCGATAAACCCGGTGGTAGGGGTTCTTTGACCCCTCGTCAGAGGGGGGGTACTGTTAGGGTCTCCTGCCCTGTGCTGCCACGTCGTCATGGCAACCGGGAGACAAGTGCTAGCGGAGTAACCTGAGCGCAGCTGATACTCCGGTTCGGGTCTTTTGCTGTGCAGTGGTTATAGGCTCTGTGCATGGCAGGGGATCCGGTGCTGGTTTTTGTGCTCACAGTCTGTGAGGTCTGAGTGGGGCGTGGACAGCACCTGCTTTATAAGGCCTCTTTTCAGGGTAAGCAGATGCTGCTGAATCTTTGTTGGTTAGTCAGTTTCTGAAAGTTAGCCAGTACTGTGTAGCTTTGTATTTGTTTGTTGCTTACTGCAAATAGACCTGGGGATTTGGTATTACACTCTGCCAATCCAGACCTAGCAGTAAGACTGGAGTCAGTCGTTTAGCTTGCTGGGGTTCTGTTACTACTCTGTGAACTTAGCAAGTTTGCGGCTGTATTCTAAGACTTGCCTGTCTAATCCTGTCTCACTGTGCTAGGTGTCAGGGGTCAGTTTAGTGGCAGTAAACCGAACCTGTGCACTGCAAGTGAGAATTAGGATTGTGGAGTATCTCCTTGTGTCTATCATTCCATCTCTGACCAAGGAGTTTACTGCCACACCCGTTGGTAACCCTTTAGGGTTTTGCTGTTGCCCTTAGCAACAGCATTTCGGGTTTTCTATGTATTAAAACACAACATCTTGCTTTTCACATCTGAGCAGTTCTAATACAAGGGAGATACCCAGTTCCTTAGCCTCTGGGCTTCTCTGTTCACGTTGTGTGTATTTTGTTACCCTACCACCTTCTGTGTACGTTATGTCATATTCCCTAGTCTGTCTGTGAGTCCATTTGTTTTGCATAACAGTTCAAACACCAGTACATTCCTGCAGGCACTGGAGTGCATAACAGTCCTGACACCAGTACTTTCCTGCAGGCACTGGTGTGCATAACAGGATGAGAGACGCAGGTCTTGTGAAGAGCGAAGAGGTTGGGTTAAGAGATATTTTGAGATAAGCGAAGTGATGTACGTTGGTGTAGTTTGGTTTATGGCCTTGTGTGCGAGTAAAAGTATTTTGTATTGAATGCGGTAGAATACAGGTAACCATAGGAGGGACTGACAGAGGGGATCTGCAGACTATGAACATCTAACAAGGAAGATTAGCCTCGCGGTTGCATTCAGAATGGATTGTAGTGGTGAGAGTCTCGTTTTGTTTTGTTTTAATTATCCCCCATAGTTCATAGTAGTGATGTGCACCGGACATTTTTCGGGTTTTGTGTTTTGGTTTTGGATTCGGTTCCGCGGCCGTGTTTTGGATTCGGACGCGTTTTGGCAAAACCTCCCTGAAATTTTTTTGTCGGATTCGGGTGTGTTTTGGATTCGGGTGTTTTTTTTACAAAAAACCCTCAAAAACAGCTTAAATCATAGAATTTGGGGGTCATTTTGATCCCATAGTATTATTAACCTCAATAACCATAATTTACACTCATTTTCAGTCTATTCTGAACACCTCACACCTCACAATATTATTTTTAGTCCTAAAATTTGCACCAAGGTCGCTGTGTGACTAAGCTAAGCGACACATGTGGCCGACACGAACACCTGGCCCATCTAGGAGTGGCACTGCAGTGTTAGGCAGGATGGTACTTCAAAAAAATAGTCCCTAAACAGCACATGATGCAAAGAAAAAAAGAGGTGCACCAAGGTCACTGTGTGACTAAGCTAAGCGACACAAGTGGCCGACACAAACACCTGGCCCATCTAGGAGTGGCACTGCAGTGTCAGACAGGATGGCACTTCAAAAAAATAGTCCCCAAACAGCACATGATGCAAGGAAAAATGATAGAAAAAAGAGGTGCAAGATGGAATTGTCCTTGGGCCCTCCCACCCACCCTTATGTTGTATAAACAGGACATGCACACTTTAACGAACCCATCATTTCAGCGACAGGGTCTGCCACACGACTGTGACTGAAATGACTGGTTGGTTTGGGCCCCCACCAAAAAAGAAGCAATCAATCTCTCCTTGTACAAACTGGCTTTACAGAGGCAAGATGTCCACCTCATCATCATCCTCCGATTCCTCACCCTTTTCACTGTGTACATCCCCCTCCTCACAGATTATTAATTCGTCCCCACTGGAATCCACCATCTCACATCCCTGTGTACTTTCTGGAGGCAATTGCTGCTGGTGAATGTCTCCACGGAGGAATTGATTATAATTCATTTTGATGAACATCATCTTCTCCACATTTTCTGGAAGTAACCTCGTACGCCGATTGCTGACAAGGTGAGCGGCTGCACTAAACACTCTTTCGGAGTACACACTGGAGGGAGGGCAACTTAGGTAGAATAAAGCCAGTTTGTGCAAGGGCCTCCAAATTGCCTATTTTTCCTGCCAGTATACGTACGGACTGTTTGACGTGCCTACTTGGATGCGGTCACTCATATAATCCTCCACCATTCTTTCAATGGTGAGAGAATCATATACAGTGACAGTAGACGACATGTCAGTAATCATTGGCAGGTCCTTCAGTCCGGACCAGATGTCAGCACTCGCTCCAGACTGCCCTGCATCACCGCCAGCGGGTGGGCTCGGAATTCTTAGCCTTTTCCTCGCACCCCCAGTTGCGGGAGAATGTGAAGGAGGAGATGTTGACGGGTCATGTTCCGCTTGACTTGACAATTTTCTCACCAGCAGGTCTTTGAACCTCTGCAGACACAGAGTGTCTGCCGGAAAGAGAGATACAACATAGGTTTTAAATCTAGGATCGAGCACGGTGGCCAAAATGTAGTGCTCTGATTTCAACAGATTGACCACCCATGAATCCTGGTTAAGCGAATTAAGGGCTCCATCCACAAGTCCCACATGCCTAGCGGAATCGCTCTGTTTTAGCTCCTCCTTCAATGTCTCCAGCTTCTTTTGCAAAAGCCTGATGAGGGGAATGACCTGACTCAGGCTGGCAGTGTCTGAACTGACTTCACGTGTGGCAAGTTCAAAGAGTTGCAGAACCTTGCACAACGTTGAAATCATTCTCCACTGCGCTTGAGTCAGGTGCATTCCCTCTCCTTTGCCTATATCGTGGGCAGATGTATAGGCTTGAATGAACTTTTGCTGCTCCTCCATCCTCTGAAGCATATAGAGGGTTGAATTCCACCTCGTTACCACCTCTTGCTTCAGATGATGGCAGGGCAGGTTCAGGAATGTTTGGTGGTGCTCCAGTCTTCGGCACGTGGTGGCTGAATGCCGAAAGTGGCCCGCAATTCTTCAGGCCACCGACAGCATCTCTTGCACGCCCCTGACGTTTTTTAAATAATTCTGCACCACCAAATTCAATGTATGTGCAAAACATGGGACGTGCTGGAATTTGCCCAGATGTAATGCATGCACAATATTGGTGGCGTTGTCCGATGTCACAAATCCCCAGGAGAGTCCAATTGGGGTAAGCCATTCTGCGATGATGTTCCTCAGTTTCAGTAAGAGGTTGTCAGCTGTGTGCCTCTTATGGAAAGCGGTGATACAAAGGAACGAGTTGGCGTTTGCGAGATGCTGCTACTGGTGCTGCTGTTCTTGCTGCGGGAGGCAATACATCTACCCAGTGGGCTGTCACAGTCATATAGTCCTGAGTCTGCCCTGCTCCACTTGTCCACATGTCCGTGGTTAAGTGGACATTGGGTACAACTGCATTTTTTAGGACACTGGTGACTCTTTTTCTGAGGTCTGTGTACATTTTCGGTATCGCCTGCCTAGAGAAATGGAACCTAGATGGTATTTGGTACAGGGGACACAGTACCTCAATCAAGTCTCTAGTTTCCTCTGAATTAACGGTGGATACCGGAACCACGTTTCTCACCGCCCAGGCTACCAAGGCCTGAGTTATCCGCCTTGCAGCAGGATGACTGCTGTGATATTTCATCTTCCTCGCAAAGGACTGTTGGACAGTCAATTGCTTACTGGAAGTAGTACAAGTGGTCTTCCGACTTCCCCTCTGGGATGACGATCGACTCCCAGCAGCAACAACAGCAGCGCCAGCAGCAGTAGGCGTTACACTCAAGGATGCATCGGAGGAATCCCAGGCAGGAGAGGACTCGTCAGACTTGCCAGTGACATGGCCTGCAGGACTATTGGCTTTCCTGTGTAAGGTGGAAATTGACACTGAGGGAGTTGGTGGTGTGGTTTGCAGGAGCTTGGTTACAACAAGAGGAAGGGATTTACTGGTCAGTGGACTGCTTCCACTGTCATCCAAAGTTTTTGAACTTGTCACTGACTTTAGATGAATGCGCTGCAGGTGACGTATAAGGGAGGATGTTCCGAGGTGGTTAACGTCCTTACCCCTACTTATTACAGCTTGACAAAGGCAACACACGGCTTGACACCTGTTGTCCGCATTTGTGTTGAAATAATTCCACACCGAAGAGCTGATTTTTTTTTTGTATTTTGACCAGGCATGTCAATGGCCATATTCGTCCCATGGACAACAGGTGTCTCCCCGGGTGCCTGACTTAAACAAACCACCTCACCATCAGAATCCTCCTTGTCAATTTCCTCCCCAGCGCCAACAACACCCATATCCTCATCCTGGTGTACTTCAACAGTGACATCTTCAATTTGACAATCAGGAACTGGACTGCGGGTGCTCCTTCCAGCACTTGCAGGGGGCGTGCAAATGGTGGAAGGCGCAAGCTCTTCCCGTCCAGTGTTGGGAAGGTCAGGCATCGCAACTGACACAATTGGACTCTCCTTGGGGATTTGTGATTTAGAAGAACCCACAGTTCTTTGCTGTGCTTTTGCCAGCTTAAGTCTTTTCATTTTTCTAGTGAGAGGATGAGTGCTTCCATCCTCATGTGAATCTGAACCACTAGCCATGAACATAGGCTAGGGCCTCAGCCGTTCCTTGCCACTCCGTGTCATAAATGGCATATTGGCAAGTTTACGCTTCTCATCAGACGCTTTCAATTTAGATTTTTGGGTCATTTTACTGAACTTTTGTTTTTTGGATTTTACATGCTCTCTACTATGACATTGGGCATCGGCCTTGGCAGACGACGTTGATGGCATTTCATTGTCTCGGCCATGACTTGTGGCAGCAGCTTCAGCACGAGGTGGAAGTGGATCTTGATCTTTCCCTATTTTAACCTCAACATTTTTGTTCTCCATTTTTTTAATGTGTGGAATTATATGCCAGTATCAATAGCAATGGCCTACTACTATATATACTGCGCACAACTGAAATGCACCACAAGTATGGATGGATAGTATACTTGAAAACACAGAGGTAGGTATAGCAGTGGCCTACTGTACCGTAATGCTATATATTATATACTGGTGGTCAGCAAACTGTGCAAAACTGAAATGCACCACAGGTATGGATGGATAGTATACTTGACGACACAGAGGTAGGTACAGCAGTGGCCTACTGTACCGTAATGCTACATATTAAATACTGGTTGTCAGCAAACTGTGCAAAACTGAAATGCACCACAGGTATGGATGGATAGTATACTTGACGACACAGAGGTAGGTACAGCAGTGGCCTACTGTACCGTAATGCTATATATTATATACTGGTGGTCAGCAAACTGTGCAAAACTGAAATGCACCACAGGTATGGATGGATAGTATACTTGACGACACAGAGGTAGGTATAGCAGTGGCCTACTGTACCGTAATGCTATATATTATATACTGGTGGTCAGCAAACTGTGCAAAACTGAAATGCACCACAGGTATGGATGGATAGTATACTTGACGACACAGAGGTAGGTACAGTAGTGGCCTACTGTACCGTAATGCTATATATTATATACTGGTGGTCAGCAAACTGTGCAAAACTGAAATGCACCACAGGTATGGATGGATAGTATACTTGACGACACAGAGGTAGGTACAGCAGTGGCCTTCTGTACCGTACTCCTATATATTATATACTGGTGGTCAGCAAAATTATGCACTGTACTCCTACTATATACTACAATGCAGCACAGATATGGAGTATTTTTCAGGCAGACAACGTATACTGGTGGTCACTGGTCAGCAAAACTCTGCACTGTACTCCTCCTATATAATACTGCTGGTCCCCAGTCCCCACAATAAAGCAGTGTGAGCACAGATATATGCAGCACACTGAGCACAGATATGGAGTGTTTTTCAGGCAGACAACGTATACTGGTGGTCACTGTCGGCAAAACTCTGCACTGTACTCCTCCTATATAATACTGCTGCTCCCCAGTCCCCACAATTAAGCAGTGTGAGCACAGATATATGCAGCACACTGAGCACAGATAAGGAGCGTTTTTTTCAGGCAGAGAACGGATAAAACTGGTGGTCACTGATCAGCAAAACTCTGCACTGTACTCCTCCTATATTAATAATACAGCTGCTCCCCAGTCCCCACAATTAAGATATAAGCAAGCACAAATATTTGCATCAACAATGAATAAACGGAGAGGACGCCAGCCACGTACTCTCCCTAACATTTCCAATGCACAAGTGAAAATGGCGGCGACGCGCGGCTGCTTATATAGAATCCGAATCTCGCGAGAATCCGACAGCGGGATGATGACGTTCGGGCGCGCTCGGGTTAACCGAGCCATACGGGAGAATCAGAGTATGCCTCAGACCCGTGTAAAAATAAGAATTTACTTACCGATAATTCTATTTCTCACAGTCCGTAGTGGATGCTGGGAACTCCGTAAGGACCATGGGGAATAGCGGCTCCGCAGGAGACTGGGCACAAAAGTAAAGCTTTAGGACTACCTGGTGTGCACTGGCTCCTCCCCCTATGACCCTCCTCCAAGCCTCAGTTAGGATACTGTGCCCGGACGAGCGTACACAATAAGGAAGGATTTATGAATCCCGGTTAAGACTCATACCAGCCACACCGATCACACCGTACAACCTGTGATCTGAATCCAGTTAACAGCATGATAACAGAGGAGCCTCTGGAAAGATGGCTCACAACCACAATAACCCGATTTTTGTAACAATAACTATGTACAAGTATTGCAGACAATCCGCACTTGGGATGGGCGCCCAGCATCCACTACGGACTATGAGAAATAGAATTATCGGTAAGTAAATTCTTATTTTCTCTGACGTCCTAGTGGATGCTGGGAACTCCGTAAGGACCATGGGGATTATACCAAAGCTCCCAAACGGGCGGGAGAGTGCGGATGACTCTGCAGCACCGAATGAGAGAACTCCAGGTCCTCCTCAGCCAGGGTATCAAATTTGTAGAATTTAGCAAACGTGTTTGCCCCTGACCAAGTAGCTGCTCGGCAAAGTTGTAAAGCCGAGACCCCTCGGGCAGCCGCCCAAGATGAGCCCACTTTCCGTGTGGAATGGGCTTTTACAGATTTTGGCTGTGGCAGGCCTGCCACAGAATGTGCAAGCTGAATTGTGCTACAAATCCAACGAGCAATAGTCTGCTTAGAAGCAGGAGCACCCAGCTTGTTGGGTGCATACAGGATAAACAGCGAGTCAGATTTTCTGACTCCAGCCGTCCTGGAAACATATATTTTCAGGGCCCTGACTACGTCCAGCAACTTGGAGTCCTCCAAGTCCCTAGTAGCCGCAGGTACCACAATAGGCTGGTTCACGTGAAACGCTGAAAACACCTTAGGGAGAAATTGAGGATGAGTCCTCAATTCCGCCCTGTCTGGAAGATCAGATAAGGGCCTTTACAGGATAAAGCCCCCAATTCTGACACGCGCCTGGCCGAGGCCAGGGCCAACAACATGACCACTTTCCATGTGAGATATTTTAACTCCACAGATTCAAGTGGTTCAAACCAATGTGACTTTAGGAACCCCAAAACTACATTGAGATCCCAAGGTGCCACTGGAGGCACAAAAGGAGGCTGTATATGCAGTACCCCTTTTACAAAACGTCTGAACTTCAGGAACTGAAGTTAGTTCTTTCTGGAAGAAAATTGACAGGGCCGAAATTTGAACCTTAATGGACCCCAATTTTAGGCACATAGACACTCCTGTTTACAGGAAATGCAGGAATCGACCTAGTTGAAAATTCCTCCATCGGGGCCTTACTGGCCTCGCACCTCGCAACATATTTTCGCCAAATGCGGTGATAATGCTTTGCGGTTACATCCTTCCTGGCTTGATCAGGGTAGGGATGACTTCATCCGGAATGCCTTTTTCCTTCAGGATCCGGCATTCAACCGCCCTGTCGTTAAACGCAGCCGCGGTAAGTCTCGGAATAGACAGGGTCCTTGCTGGAGCAGGTCCCTTCTTAGAGGTAGAGGCCACGGGTCCTCCGTGAGCATCTCTTGAAGTTCCGGGTACCAAGTCCTTCTTGGCCAATCCGGAGCCACGAGTATAGTTCTTACTCCCCTCCGTCTTATAATTCTCAGTACTTTTGGTATGAGAGGAAGAGGAGGGAACACATACACTGACTGGTACACCCACGGTGTTACCAGAGCGTCCACAGCTATTGCCTGAGGGTCCCTTGACCTGGCGCAATACCTGTCCAATTTTTTGTTTAGGCGGGACGCCATCATGTCCACCTTTTGGTTTTTCCCAATGGTTTACAATCATGTGGAAGACTTCTGGGTGAAGTCCCCACTCTCCCGGGTGGAGGCCGTGCCTGCTGAGGAAGTCTGCTTCCCAGTTGTCCACTCCCGGAATGAATACTGCTGACAGTGCTATCCCATGATTTTCCGCCCAGCGAAGAATCCTTGCAGCTTCTGCCATTGACTGCTTCTTGTGCCACCCTGTCTGTTTACATGGGTGATTGCCGTGATGTTGTCCGACTGGATCAACACCGGCTGACCTTGAAGCAGAGGTCTTGCTAAGCTGAGAGCATTGTAAATGGCCCTTAGCTCCAGGATATTTATGTGAAATGATGTCTCCAGGCTTGACCATAAGCCCTGGAAATTTCTTCCCTGTGTGACTGCTCCCCAGCCTCGCAGGCTGGCATCCGTGGTCACCAGGACCCAGTCCTGAATGCCGACTCTGCGGCCCTCTAGAAGATGAGCACTCTGCAACCACCACAGGAGGGACACCCTTGTCCTTGGTGACCGGGTTATCCGCTGATGCATCTTAAGATGCGACCCGGATCATTTGTCCAGCAGGTCCCACTGGAAAGTTCTTGCTTGGAATCTGCCGAATGGCTTTGCTTCGTAGGAAGCTACCATTTTTCCCAGAACCCTTGTGCATTGATGCACTGAGACTTGGCTCGGTTTTAGGAGGTTCCTGACTAGCTCGGATAACTCCCTGGCTCTCTCCTCCGGGAGAAACACCTTTTTCTGAACTGTGTCCAGAATCATCCCTAGGAACAGAAGACGAGTCGTCGGAACCAGCTGCGATTTTGGAATATTGAGAATCCAATCGTGCTGTCGCAACACTACCTGAGAGAGTGCTACACCGACCTCCAACTGTTCCCAGGATCTTACCCTTATCAGGAGATCGTCCAAGTAAGGGATAACTAAAACTCCCTTCCTTCGAAGGAGTATCATCATTTCGGCCGTTACCTTGGTAAAGACCCGGGGTGCCGTGGACCATCCAAACGGCAGCATCTGAAACTGATAGTGACAGTTCTGTACCACAAACCTGAGGTACCCTTGGTGAGAAGGGTAAATTTGGACATGAAGGTAAGCATCCTTGATGTCCAGAGACACCATGTAGTCCCCTTCTCTTGAATTTGAACCTCTGTATGTAAGTGTTCAAAGATTTTAGATTTAAAATCGGTCTCACCGAGCCGTCCGGCTTCGGTACCACAACAGTGTGGAGTAATACCCCTTTCCCTGTTGCAGGAGGGGTACCTTAATTATCACCTGCTGGGAATACAGCTTGTGAATGGCTTCCAACACTGCCTCCCTGTCTGCTTGTAAAGCCCCAGTGTCATGCTGAGGGCTTGGCAGAGGCGGGAGAGGGCTTCTGTTCCTGGGAACTGGCTGATTTATGCAGCCGTTTCCCTCTCCCTCTGTCACGGGGCAGAAATGAGGAACCTTTTGCCCACGTGCCCTTATGGGAATGAAAAGGACTGCGCCTGATAATACGGCGTCTTCTTATGTTGAGAGGCGACCTGGGGTAAAAACGTGGATTTCCCAGCTGTTGCCGTGGCCACCAGGTCTGAAAGACCGACCCCAAATAACTCCTCCCCTTTATAAGGCAATACTTCCATATGCCATTTGGAATTCGCTAGAGATGAGCGGGTTCGGTTTCTCTGAATCCGAACCCGCCAGAACTTCATGTTTTTTTTCACGGGTCCGAGCGACTCGGATCTTCCCGCCTTGCTCGGTTAACCCGAGCGCGCCCGAACGTCATCATGACGCTGTCGGATTCTCGCGAGGCTCGGATTCTATCGCGAGACTCGGATTCTATATAAGGAGCCGCGCGTCGCCGCCATTTTCACACGTGCATTGAGATTGATAGGGAGAGGACGTGGCTGGCGTCCTCTCCGTTTAGACACTTGATTTACTAATTTTGGGGAGCATTAGGAGTACTCAGTAGTGTACAGTGCAGAGTTTTGCTGATAGTGACCAGTGACTGACCACCACTTTTATTTATAATCCGTTCTCTGCCTGAAAAAAGCGATACACAGCACACAGTGACTCAGTCACATACCATATCTGTGAGCACTGCTCAGGCTCAGGCCAGTGTGCTGCATCATCTATTATCTATATATAATATTATATATCTGTCTGACTGCTCAGCTCACACAGCTTATAATTGTGGGGGAGACTGGGGAGCACTACTGCAGTGCCAGTTATAGGTTATAGCAGGAGCCAGGAGTACATAATATATTATATAGTGAGTGACCACCAGACACACAGTGCAGTTTATTTAATATATCCGTTCTCTGCCTGAAAAAAGCGATACACACAGTGACTCAGTCAGTCACATACCATATCTGTGTGCACTGCTCAGGCTCAGGCCAGTGTGCTGCATCATCTATATATATTATATATCTGTCTGACTGCTCAGCTCACACAGCTTATAATTGTGGGGGAGACTGGGGAGCACTACTGCAGTGCCAGTTATAGGTTATAGCAGGAGCCAGGAGTACATAATATTATATTAAAATTAAACAGTGCACACTTTTGCTGCAGGAGTGCCACTGCCAGTGTGACTAGTGACCAGTGACCTGACCACCAGTATATATAATATTAGTAGTATACTATCTCTTTATCAACCAGTCTATATTAGCAGCAGACACAGTACAGTGCGGTAGTTCACGGCTGTGGCTACCTCTGTGTCGGCACTCGGCAGCCCGTCCATAATTGTATATACCACCTAACCGTGGTTTTTTTTTCTTTCTTTATACATACATACTAGTTACGAGTATACTATCTCTTTATCAACCAGTCTATATATTAGCAGCAGACACAGTACAGTGCGGTAGTTCACGGCTGTGGCTACCTCTGTGTCGGCACTCGGCAGCCCGTCCATAATTGTATATACCACCTAACCGTGGTTTTTTTTTCTTTCTTTATACATACATACTAGTTACGAGTATACTATCTCTTTATCAACCAGTCTATATATTAGCAGCAGACACAGTACAGTGCGGTAGTTCACGGCTGTGGCTACCTCTGTGTCGGCACTCGGCAGCCCGTCCATAATTGTATATACCACCTAACCGTGGTTTTTTTTTCTTTCTTTATACATACATACTAGTTACGAGTATACTATCTCTTTATCAACCAGTCTATATATTAGCAGCAGACACAGTACAGTGCGGTAGTTCACGGCTGTGGCTACCTCTGTGTCGGCACTCGGCAGCCCGTCCATAATTGTATATACCACCTAACCGTGTTTTTTTTTTCTTTCTTTATACATACATACTAGTTACGAGTATACTATCTCTTTATCAACCAGTCTATATATTAGCAGCAGACACCGTACAGTGCGGTAGTTCACGGCTGTGGCTACCTCTGTGTCGGCACTCGGCAGCCCGTCCATAATTGTATATACCACCTAACCGTGGTTTTTTTTTCTTTCTTTATACATACATACTAGTTACGAGTATACTATCTCTTTATCAACCAGTCTATATATTAGCAGCAGACACAGTACAGTGCGGTAGTTCACGGCTGTGGCTACCTCTGTGTCGGCACTCGGCAGCCCGTCCATAATTGTATATACCACCTAACCGTGGTTTTTTTTTCTTTCTTTATACATACATACTAGTTACGAGTATACTATCTCTTTATCAACCAGTCTATATATTAGCAGCAGACACAGTACAGTGCGGTAGTTCACGGCTGTGGCTACCTCTGTGTCGGCACTCGGCAGCCCGTCCATAATTGTATATACCAGTGACCTAACCGTGGTTTTTTTCTCTTTCTTTATACATACATACTAGTTACGAGTATACTATCTCTTTATCAACCAGTCTATATATTAGCAGCAGACACAGTACAGTGCGGTAGTTCACGGCTGTGGCTACCTCTGTGTCGGCACTCGGCAGCCCGTCCATAATTGTATATACCACCTAACCGTGTTTTTTTTTTCTTTCTTTATACATACATACTAGTTACGAGTATACTATCTCTTTATCAACCAGTCTATATATTAGCAGCAGACACAGTACAGTGCGGTAGTTCACGGCTGTGGCTACCTCTGTGTCGGCACTCGGCAGCCCGTCCATAATTGTATATACCACCTAACCGTGGTTTTTTTTTCTTTCTTTATACATACATACTAGTTACGAGTATACTATCTCTTTATCAACCAGTCTATATATTAGCAGCAGACACAGTACAGTGCGGTAGTTCACGGCTGTGGCTACCTCTGTGTCGGCACTCGGCAGCCCGTCCATAATTGTATACTAGTATCCAATCCATCCATCTCCATTGTTTACCTGAGGTGCCTTTTAGTTGTGCCTATTAAAATATGGAGAACAAAAATGTTGAGGTTCCAAAATTAGGGAAAGATCAAGATCCACTTCCACCTCGTGCTGAAGCTGCTGCCACTAGTCATGGCCGAGACGATGAAATGCCAGCAACGTCGTCTGCCAAGGCCGATGCCCAATGGCATAGTACAGAGCATGTCAAAACCAAAACACCAAATATCAGTAAAAAAAGGACTCCAAAACCTAAAATAAAATTGTCGGAGGAGAAGCGTAAACTTGCCAATATGCCATTTACCACACGGAGTGGCAAGGAACGGCTGAGGCCCTGGCCTATGTTCATGGCTAGTGGTTCAGCTTCACATGAGGATGGAAGCACTCAGCCTCTCGCTAGAAAACTGAAAAGACTCAAGCTGGCAAAAGCACCGCAAAGAACTGTGCGTTCTTTGAAATCCCAAATCCACAAGGAGAGTCCAATTGTGTCGGTTGCGATGCCTGACCTTCCCAACACTGGACGTGAAGAGCATGCGCCTTCCACCATTTGCACGCCCCCTGCAAGTGCTGGAAGGAGCACCCGCAGTCCAGTTCCTGATAGTCAGATTGAAGATGTCAGTGTTGAAGTACACCAGGATGAGGAGGATATGGGTGTTGCTGGCGCTGGGGAGGAAATTGACCAGGAGGATTCTGATGGTGAGGTGGTTTGTTTAAGTCAGGCACCCGGGGAGACACCTGTTGTCCGTGGGAGGAATATGGCCGTTGACATGCCAGGTGAAAATACCAAAAAAATCAGCTCTTCGGTGTGGAGGTATTTCACCAGAAATGCGGACAACAGGTGTCAAGCCGTGTGTTCCCTTTGTCAAGCTGTAATAAGTAGGGGTAAGGACGTTAACCACCTCGGAACATCCTCCCTTATACGTCACCTGCAGCGCATTCATAATAAGTCAGTGACAAGTTCAAAAACTTTGGGTGACAGCGGAAGCAGTCCACTGACCAGTAAATCCCTTCCTCTTGTAACCAAGCTCACGCAAACCACCCCACCAACTCCCTCAGTGTCAATTTCCTCCTTCCCCAGGAATGCCAATAGTCCTGCAGGCCATGTCACTGGCAAGTCTGACGAGTCCTCTCCTGCCTGGGATTCCTCCGATGCATCCTTGCGTGTAACGCCTACTGCTGCTGGCGCTGCTGTTGTTGCCGCTGGGAGTCGATGGTCATCCCAGAGGGGAAGTCGTAAGCCCACTTGTACTACTTCCAGTAAGCAATTGACTGTTCAACAGTCCTTTGCGAGGAAGATGAAATATCACAGCAGTCATCCTACTGCAAAGCGGATAACTGAGTCCTTGACAACTATGTTGGTGTTAGACGTGCGTCCGGTATCCGCCGTTAGTTCACAGGGAACTAGACAATTTATTGAGGCAGTGTGCCCCCGTTACCAAATACCATCTAGGTTCCACTTCTGTAGGCAGGCGATACCGAGAATGTACACGGACGTCAGAAAAAGACTCACCAGTGTCCTAAAAAATGCAGTTGTACCCAATGTCCACTTAACCACGGACATGTGGACAAGTGGAGCAGGGCAGGGTCAGGACTATATGACTGTGACAGCCCACTGGGTAGATGTATGGACTCCCGCCGCAAGAACAGCAGCGGCGGCACCAGTAGCAGCATCTCGCAAACGCCAACTCTTTCCTAGGCAGGCTACGCTTTGTATCACCGCTTTCCAGAATACGCACACAGCTGAAAACCTCTTACGGCAACTGAGGAAGATCATCGCGGAATGGCTTACCCCAATTGGACTCTCCTGTGGATTTGTGGCATCGGACAACGCCAGCAATATTGTGTGTGCATTAAATATGGGCAAATTCCAGCACGTCCCATGTTTTGCACATACCTTGAATTTGGTGGTGCAGAATTTTTTAAAAAACGACAGGGGCGTGCAAGAGATGCTGTCGGTGGCCAGAAAAATTGCGGGACACTTTCGGCGTACAGGCACCACGTACAGAAGACTGGAGCACCACCAAAAACTACTGGCCCTGCCATCATCTGAAGCAAGAAGTGGTAACGAGGTGGAATTCAACCCTCTATATGCTTCAGAGGTTGGAGGAGCAGCAAAAGGCCATTCAAGCCTATACAATTGAGCACGATATAGGAGATGGAATGCACCTGTCTCAAGCGCAGTGGAGAATGATTTCAACGTTGTGCAAGGTTCTGATGCCCTTTGAACTTGCCACACGTGAAGTCAGTTCAGACACTGCCAGCCTGAGTCAGGTCATTCCCCTCATCAGGCTTTTGCAGAAGAAGCTGGAGGCATTGAAGAAGGAGCTAAAAGGGAGCGATTCCGCTAGGCATGTGGGACTTGTGGATGCAGCCCTTAATTCGCTTAACAAGGATTCACGGGTGGTCAATCTGTTGAAATCAGAGCACTACATTTTGGCCACCGTGCTCGATCCTAGATTTAAAGCCTACCTTGGATCTCTCTTTCCGGCAGACACAGGTCTGCTGGGGTTGAAAGACCTGCTGGTGACAAAATTGTCAAGTCAAGCGGAACGCGACCTGTCAACATCTCCTCCTTCACAATCTCCCGCAACTGGGGGTGCGAGGAAAAGGCTCAGAATTCCGAGCCCACCCGCTGGCGGTGATGCAGGGCAGTCTGGAGCGACTGCTGATGCTGACATCTGGTCCGGACTGAAGGACCTGACAACGATTACGGACATGTCGTCTACTGTCACTGCATATGATTCTCTCAACATTGATAGAATGGTGGAGGATTATATGAGTGACCGCATCCAAGTAGGCACGTCACACAGTCCGTACTTATACTGGCAGGAAAAAGAGGCAATTTGGAGGCCCTTGCACAAACTGGCTTTATTCTACCTAAGTTGCCCTCCCACAAGTGTGTACTCCGAAAGAGTGTTTAGTGCCGCCGCTCACCTTGTCAGCAATCGGCGTACGAGGTTACATCCAGAAAATGTGGAGAAGATGATGTTCATTAAAATGAATTATAATCAATTCCTCCGCGGAGACATTGACCAGCAGCAATTGCCTCCACAAAGTACACAGGGAGCTGAGATGGTGGATTCCAGTGGGGACGAATTGATAATCTGTGAGGAGGGGGATGTACACGGTGATATATCGGAGGGTGAAGATGAGGTGGACATCTTGCCTCTGTAGAGCCAGTTTGTGCAAGGAGAGATTAATTGCTTCTTTTTTGGGGGGGGTCCAAACCAACCCGTCATATCAGTCACAGTCGTGTGGCAGACCCTGTCACTGAAATGATGGGTTGGTTAAAGTGTGCATGTCCTGTTTTGTTTATACAACATAAGGGTGGGTGGGAGGGCCCAAGGACAATTCCATCTTGCACCTCTTTTTTCTTTTCTTTTTCTTTGCATCATGTGCTGATTGGGGAGGGTTTTTTTGGAAGGGACATCCTGCGTGACACTGCAGTGCCACTCCTAGATGGGCCCGGTGTTTGTGTCGGCCACTAGGGTCGCTAATCTTACTCACACAGTCAGCTACCTCATTGCGCCTCTTTTTTTCTTTGCGTCATGTGCTGTTTGGGGAGGGTTTTTTGGAAGGGCCATCCTGCGTGACACTGCAGTGCCACTCCTAGATGGGCCCGGTGTTTGTGTCGGCCACTAGGGTCGCTAATCTTACTCACACAGCTACCTCATTGCGCCTCTTTTTTTCTTTGCGTCATGTGCTGTTTGGGGAGGGTTTTTTGGAAGGGACATCCTGCGTGACACTGCAGTGCCACTCCTAGATGGGCCCGGTGTTTGTGTCGGCCACTAGGGTCGCTTATCTTACTCACACAGCGACCTCGGTGCAAATTTTAGGACTAAAAATAATATTGTGAGGTGTGAGGTATTCAGAATAGACTGAAAATGAGTGTAAATTATGGTTTTTGAGGTTAATAATACTTTGGGATCAAAATGACCCCCAAATTCTATGATTTAAGCTGTTTTTTAGTGTTTTTTGAAAAAAACACCCGAATCCAAAACACACCCGAATCCGACAAAAAAAATTCGGTGAGGTTTTGCCAAAACGCGTTCGAACCCAAAACACGGCCGCGGAACCGAACCCAAAACCAAAACACAAAACCCGAAAAATTTCAGGCGCTCATCTCTAGAATCCGCATCACCTGACCACTGTCGTGTCCATAACCCTCTTCTGGCAGAAATGGACAGCGCACTTACTCTTGATGCCAGTCGGCAAATATCCCGCTGTGCATCACCCATATATAGAAATGCATCTTTTAAATGCTCTACAGGCAATAATATACTGTCCCTATCTAGGGTATCAATATTTTCAGTCAGGGAATCTGACCACGCCAACCCAGCACTGCACATCCAGGCTGAGGCGATTGCTGGTCGCAGTATAACACCAGTATGTGTGTAAATACATTTTAGGATACCCTCCTGCTTTCTATCAGCAGGATCCTTAAGGGCGGCCATCTCAGGAGAGGGTAGAGCCCTTGTTTTGACAAGCGTGTGAGCGCTTTATCCCCCCTAGGGGGTGTTTCCCAACGCACCCTAACCTCTGGCGGGAAAGGATATATGCCAATAACTTTTTAGAAATTATCAGTTTTTTTATCGGGGGAAACCCACGCTTCATCACACACCTCATTTAATTTCTCAGATTCAGGAAAACTACAGGTAGTTTTTCCTCACTGAACATAATACCCCTATTGGTGGTACTCGTATTATCAGAAATGTGTAAAACATTTTCCATTGCCTCAATCATGTAACGTGTGGCCCTACTGGAAGTCATATTTGTCTCTTCACCGTCGACACTGGAGTCAGTATCCGTGTCGGCGTCTGTATTTGCCATCTGAGGTAACGGGCGCTTTAGAGCCCCTGACGGCCTATGAGACGTCTGGACAGGCACAAGCTGAGTAGCCGGCTGTTTCATGTCAATCACTGTCTTTTGTAAAGAGCTGACACTGTCATGTAATTCCTTCCAGCAGTTCATCCACTCAGGTGTCGACCCCCTGGGGGGTGACATCCCTATTACAGGCAATTTGCTCCGCCTCCACATCATTTTCCTCCTCATACATGTCGACACAAACGTACCGACACACAGCACACACACAGGGAATGCTCTGATAGAGGACAGGACCCCACTAGCCCTTTGGGGAGACAGAGGGAGAGTTTGCCAGCACACACCAGAGCGCTATATATATACAGGGATAACCTTATATAAGTGTTTTTCCCCTTATAGCTGCTGTATTGTTTATACTGCGCCTAATTAGTGCCCCCCTCTCTTTTTTAACCCTTTCTGTAGTGTAGTGACTGCAGGGGAGAGCCAGGGAGCTTCCCTCCAACGGAGCTGTGAGGGAAAATGGCGCCAGTGTGCTGAGGAGATAGGCTCCGCCCCTTTCTCGGCGGCCTTTTCTCCCGTTTTTCAGTGTAATCTGGCAGGGGTTAAAATTCATCCATATAGCCCTGGGGGCTATATGTGATGTATTTTCGCCAGCCAAGGTGTTTTTATTGCTGCTCAGGGCGCCCCCCCCTAGCGCCCTGCACCCTCAGTGACCGAAGTGTGAAGTGTGCTGAGGAGCAATGGCGCACAGCTGCAGTGCTGTGCGCTACCTTGGTGAAGACAGGATGTCTTCTGCCGCCGATTTTCCGGACCTCTTCTTGCTTCTGGCTCTGTAAGGGGGCCGGCGGCGCGGCTCTGGGACCGGACTCCATGGCTGGGCCTGTGTTCGATCCCTCTGGAGCTAATGGTGTCCAGTAGCCTAAGAAGCCCAATCCACTCTGCACGCAGGTGAGTTCGCTTCTTCTCCCCTTAGTCCCTCGATGCAGTGAGCCTGTTGCCAGCAGGTCTCACTGAAAATAAAAAACCTAAAACTAAACTTTTCACTAAGCAGCTCAGGAGAGCCCCTAGTGTGTACCCTTCTCGTTCGGGCACAAAATCTAACTGAGGCTTGGAGGAGGGTCATAGGGGGAGGAGCCAGTGCACACCAGGTAGTCCTAAAGCTTTACTTTTGTGCCCAGTCTCCTGCGGAGCCGCTATTCCCCATGGTCCTTACGGAGTTCCCAGCATCCACTAGGACGTCAGAGAAATGGGTGAAGTTCGGGGGAGTTCGGTTTCCGAGGAACCGAACCCGCTCATCACTAGTTCATAGGATACAAAGGAATGTCCCCAACAAGCAGTTTAGCTTGCATCAGTTTAAGTCAGGGGTGTCCAACTTTTTGCAAAGAGAGATGGATTTGGTGAAAATTTGTAGGGGCCAACCAGATACACAAATGCTCTCAGCAGTGCTGACAGATACACAAGTGCCCCACAGTCCTGCCAGATACACATTATATGCCCCCACAGTGCTGCCAGATACACATTATATGCCCCCACAGTGCTGCCAGATACATATTATATGCCCCCAGCAGTGCTGCCAGATACACAAATGCCCCCACAGTGCAGCCAGATGCACATTGGAGAACTACTTACAAGTGAAAATGCTTTCGCTCAGAACACCTATGACGGGGTGAAGCACTGAACTTATTGAGACCGCTGATCACCGCACACTGCTGCGGAGCTGCTGTAAAGGTAGCCACAGTGATGATCCTCCCTGGTTTCTCCTTTTATAGATTCATACACACAAGAGGGCTGGGTTTGTCTCAGCGGGAGAGGCAACCCCAGCCCTTCTGTCTCACCAGATCATCAGCAGACCAGCCTATAGTCTGCACGCAGAGGAGGGGAAGATAGCGGTCAGTCACCGTGTAGCACGGCTGACAACAACGGACGGAGAGTGTTATTGCGGCAGGGTGCAGCAGTCTGCAAAAGCAGTGTGTCTGAGAGCTGAGGGCTGCACAGAGACTGCGGCCTGTGGAAATGTGAGCACGGGCCGCAATTGGCCCCCGGGACGGATTTTGGACATGCCTGGTTTAAGTTATTGACTATCTTTTTTTATTTATTATTTAACCTGTTCGCAGAAGCATCACTGGCTAAGAGCAACTCCAAGTAAATTTGTCAGGGTGTAACTTATGTTTTCTCATGTATCTACCACGTTGGAAGAAGCCAAGGTTTTTGGTGGGTGGTCTTCAGTTTGCCGGCTGTCGGGATCCCGGCGCACAGTATACCGGTTCCGGAATGCCGACACCCGGCATACCGTCACCTTTTCTCCCTCTTGAGGGTCCACGACCCCCCTGGAGGGAGAATAGATAGCGTGGTAGCGCGCCACCGAGCCCGCAAGGGGCTCATTTGTGCTTGCCCAGCTGTCGGTATGCCGGTGGTCACGTTTCCGGCACCGGTATGCTGGCCGCCCGGCCATGGCATACCCTACTACAACCGTTTTTGGCAGGGTCTATCGAGATCACAGCTGCCGTCTAATTTGCTACCCAAAAAATAGACAAGTTTTAAAAGGGATTAATTTTCTGTAGTCAATGGCGATTAAATTGCTATCTCTTACCCTTGTCTAAGTTATTATAATAATGAAGAAAGCAACACCGTAAATGGTAAATACTGCTTTAGTTATGGAGAGAATGGCTTCCAAATTTACAGAAATTATATGGACCTTGTAGCTCTATCAATGCAGATCACTCTAGTATCGTTTTACTCTCCATGTAACTTTGAGTATAGACAGGGCCAGTTCTAGACCTTGTGGCACCCAGGGCGAAAGTTTCCTGTGCCACGCCCACCCCAGGTAAAATATAGTTGGTGCGCGCCGAAGGGGCTCGTCAGAAAAATAGTAGCGAGGCTTCTTTATAGGGTAGGGGCATGGCCACAGTTATCCCCCTGTACTTGGGCCCCCCAGTAGTAGTGCCCCCAGTAGTAGTGCCCCCAATAGTTGTGACCCCTGCTTGCAAACACCAAAAAAACAAAAAAGACAATACTTACCAGCCCTGCTCCTGCTTTAGGACCGCTGCTGCACTGTACTGCGTCTCCGGCCGCCGGATCCTCTCTACGGGAGAGACGTCATGACGTCTCTCCCATAGCAGCACTGCACAAACACTAGAGGTCAATTATGACCTCTAGTGTCTGTCACTGGAGCCGGCTGCAGCGGGCGCCCACATAGCCCACAGCGCCTGCTGCAGCCGGGGAGAGCGGGGATCAGGAGTAGCGGCTCTTGCCACGGCGGCGGCACCCCGGGCAAAAAGCCTGCTTGCCCGTGGCAAGAGCCGTTACTGAGTATAGGAATTTCAGCAGTCTTTTGTTTATTAATGTTCCTACCTACTTCCAAATTCATAAGACAAGCTAGTTTTTCTGCAGTACATCTGCTATTCTTTTAATATACAAATCAGATTTTAATTTCATATGGAGGGGAGTTTGAAACCACAATCTCAATGCTCCCGCTTAACCTCACACAGTGGTGGATTTACTATTAGGCCTAAAGATGCAGCGGGCCCTGTAGTACTACCCATAGAACCCTGTTGTAACAAGTTTTCTTCTGAACTGAGAATGACTAGTGGGGCACACATCATATCTGCATGCTTGAAATAGGCCTCCTTTGCTCTTTTAAGAACTGTGGTGGCCTGGGAGTCCTATAACATCCTTGCTAGGTCTCACCTTGGTTTTGCAACAAAGCATGGTTTTGCCACTGGTGCTTTGACTACCCTATTTGAAATTTGGACTGCGCTTCAGTCCCACCTTTGGAGCTGCCACTGTTGTGAACTATAGGACACTGATCTTTCCACTATTTGCCACTGACTATTCTTATTGTGATATGAAGTTGTGAGTTGAGGGGTCACTACAGAGCAATAACCTAATAGGAGCAGATTCAAATAGCTGTGGGTTGTTGAACATCTGTCTTTTCTCCCAGGAGGGTGCAAGCAAAAATGTGTTAACTGCTGCCTCAGAGCTGATTGTAGCTTGATTTCTGGTCTCTGATTGAATAACTTTAGCAGGAGAGGAGACAGGGGCGGATCCAGAAGAAAATGATAGGGGGGGGGGGGGCACCATGGAAGGGGCAAGTACATTTGCGTGCGGCTTCGGTGCATGTGAGGTGGCGCTTCTTATACAATGCCCACAGTTGTAGCGCTTATTATGCAATGTCCACTGTACTGGTAGTGCCCCTTATATAGACCCCATAGTAGTGGTGCCCCTTATGCAATGCCCATATTGCCCCCAGTAGTAATGTTGCCTGTAGTAATGCGCCAAGTCATTTAGCGCCCTAGTAGTTATGCCCCCAGTGATAATGCCCCTGCTGTTATGACCCCAGTAGTTTACCCCCCCCCTTTAGTTTAGCCTCCCAGTGGTAATGCCCCCAGTAGTTTGCCTGCTTGTAGTTTAGCCACCAGTAGTAATGCCCCCCTGTAGTTTGCCCCATTGTAGCTTAGCCCCTGTAGTTAAGCCCCCCTTGTAGTTTAGCCCCCAGTAGTAATGCCCCCAGTAGTTTGGCCCCTGTAGTTATCCCCCAGTAGTTAGGCCCCTGTAGTTATGCCCCCCTGTAGTTTAGCCCCCAAGTAGTAATGCCCTTGTAGTTACGCCGCCAGTAGTAATGCCCCTGTAGTTATGCCGCCAGTAGTAATGCCCTCCTGTAGTTTGCACCCAGTAGTTAGCCCCTTTGTAGTTGGCCCCCAGGAAAAATGTCCCCCAGTAGTGTGCCCCGGTAGATGCCCCGCAGTAATAATGTCCCCCAGTAGTTTGCACCCAGTAGTAATGCCCCCTAGGTGTTTGCCCCCAATAGATGACCCCCCCAGTAGTAATGCCCCCAGTAGATACCCCCCAGTAATAATGCCCCCAGTTGTAATACACCCAGTAGATGCCACCAGTAATAATGTCCCCCAGTAGTTTGCCCCCAGTAGATTCCTCCCAGTAAAAATGTCCCCCAGTAGCTGCCCCCAGTAGTAATGCCCCCAATAGATGTCCCCCAGTAGCTGCCCCCAGTAGTAATGCCCTCAATAGATGACCCCCCAGTAGTAATGCCCCCAGTAGTAATGTCCCTTGTTGATGCCCCCCAGTAGTAATGCCCCTAGTAGATGCTCCCCCAGTAATAATGCCCCCAGTAGTAATGCCCCCCCACCCAGTAGTAATGTCCCTTGTTGATGCCCCTCAGTAGTAATGTCCCCCCGTAGTTTGCCCCCAGTAGATGCCCCCGCTGCACTGAGGAAGAGAAAACAGAACATACTTACCAAGCCCCGTTCCCGCTTCCAGACCGCTGCAGTCCTCCTCCCTGGGCGTCCGCTCCTCAGTCAGCACTAAGGAGCGGGATGTACTAAAGGGAAAATGCGGTAAAACCCCCGTTTTCGGGGGTTTTACCGCATTTTCATATGTACTAAGGCCCCACCGCTGGGATTACGCCGCCGGGGGTATCGCCATCTTTTGATGGCAATACCCCATAATAGCCTATGGGCTTCTTACCGCCGCTGCATCCCGCCGCCGACCTGCGGCGCACACGACGATCTCTCTACCCCCGGCCCCTCTCCTTCTTCTCCCCCGCAGCACAGCCTTGTCTCCTTTCAGCTGCAGGGGGGAGAAGGAGGATCACGGGGACTCCCTGCACGTCACCTCCCGGGGCTGGGAGGTGACGGAAGCCGCCACAAACCTTGTCCTGTGGAACATCACTGATCGCAGGACACCCCTGGCATCGCTCTATGATACTAATAGCATATGTTAGTACATATGCGATTAGTATCATTGCGTTGACCAGTGATGACCCGCGATCAGTGACAGTACATCCTGCCCTATATGAGAGACGTCATGACTGACGTCTCTCCCATAGCGCACGCCACACAGTGACAGCGCCGGAAGCCGGAGATCCGTACTGAGCTCCTGCCTCCGGCTGCCGCTGTGCAGGGAGACGGGTGCCCATTGGTAACACAATCTCAGCGGGCGCCCGTCATCTCCTTGTGCGGCGCCGGCGCTGGGGGGGATGGAGGCCACAAATGACAGGGGGGGCACGGGCCCGAGTGCCCCCCCCCCCCTGGATCCGCCACTGAGAGGAGACCACACAACACAGTCTGTGGGAATCTACCCCATTATGCACAAAATTAAGTGTATAATTATCTATACAACATGACTAGAACAGGTTTCAGTACTGCATGCATGTATTGTTTGAAAACTTTTTGTGAAGAGTGAGCAACATAAATGGGCAGCATAAATCCTCATTTAAGTGACTGGCAAAAGTGGTATATAGTGCCTGGGCACTGAATCCGAACCCCCGCCAGTATAAATATTTGAAAAATAGCGGGCTGAAGCGCATCATTAAGGGAGCGGGGCTTAGGCCTCACAGCTCTCATCAGCGCCATTTTCTCTTCACAGAGCTGCAGAGACGCTGGTCCTGTCCTCCTACACTGCTGTACAAGTAATAGGATGCAAAATGGGGGGGGGGGGGCACAGTTAATTTGGTGCTGGTTTAATAATAAAAGCGCTAACAGGTCTGAGACATTGTATAGACCGTTTCAGTACCGGGATAGGCGCTGGGTTGTGAGCTGCCAAACTCCCTCGGTGTTTCTCTGACAGGCTTTACTGTGGGCCTGTCCCCTATAGCCCCAGTGTGGTTGTGGGTGTCGGTAAACGTGTGTCGGCATGTCTTAGGCTGAGTGCTCTTCCCAGGAGGAAGCTGGAGTGGAGACAGAAAAGACTACCGGAGTGACCCTGTCGGCACCGCCGACTGCTGATTGGGTAAATGTTCTGAATGTTTTGAATGCAAATGTGGCTCTATTAAATAAGAGATTGGATAAATCTGAGACTCAGAACCAGGCATGGAAAAAAATCCATGGAGGATGTGTTGTCACAAGTCCATACCCCCTCGGCGTCACAAAAGCGTTCATTTACCCAGATAACAGATACCAACATGGACTCTGATTCCAGTGTCGACTATAGTGATGCCAGATTGAATCCTAAACTGGCTAAGAGCATTCAGTACATGATTGTGGCAATAAAAGACATATTACATATCACTGAGGACCCTACTGTTCCTGATACTAGGGTCTGTATGTTTAAAGGAAAGAAACCTGAGGTAACGTTTCCTCCCTCTCATGAACTGAACACGCTTTTTGAACAGGTCTGGGAAAATCCTGACAAGAAGTTTCAGATTCCCAAGAGAATTCCGGTGGCATATCCATTCCCTTCTGGGGATAGGGATAAGTGGGAGTCACCCCCCACTGTAGACAAAGCTCTATCACGGCGGTCCAAGAAGGTGGCGCTTCCGTCTCCTGACACGGCGGCCCTAAAGGATCCTGCGGTTCATAAGCAGGAAAATGCTTTAAAATCGATTTATGTCACTACGGGTACGCTGCTCAGACCTGCCGTTGCATCCGCATGGGTGAGTAGCGCTGTTGAAAAGTGGGCAGATAACTTGTCAGCTGAGTTAGATACCCTGGATAGGGATAACATTCTTTTGACACTGGGTCATATCAGGGACATTGCAGTCTATCTAAAGGAAGCTGCGAGGGACATTGGCCTGTTGGGATCAAGGGTCAATGCCATGGCAGTCTCAGCTAGAAGAGCATTGTGGATTCCTCAATGGAATGCTGATGCTGACTCTAAGAAGGCTATGGAGTCTCTGCCGTATAAAGGTGGTGTCTTGTTTGGTGACGGCCTCGCTGACCTGGTATCTACGGCTACCGCGGGTAAGTCATCATTTTTGCCTTATGTTCCTGCACAACAAAAGAAAACACCCCACTATCAGATGCAGTCCTTTCGGCCCAATAAATATAGAAAAGGACGAGGGTCTTCCTTCCTTGCTGCTAGCAGAAGAGGAAAGGGAAAAAGGTCACCAGCTGTGGCAGGTTTCCAGGAGCAGAAGTCCTCTCCGGCTTCTGCCAAATCCACCGCATAACGCTGGGACTCCTCTGCGGGAGTCCGCACCGGTGGGGAAATGTCTCCAACTCTTCAGTCAGGTCTGGGTTTGTGTGGGCCTGGATCCTTGGGTATTAGAAATAGTGTCCCAAGGGTACAAACTGGAGTTTCAAGACGTTCCCCCCCACTGAAAATTCAAATCGGCCTTACCAGCTTCTCTTCCGGACAGGGAGGTAGTATGCGATGCAATACAAAAGCTGTGTCAAATTCAAGTCATTGTCAAGGTGCCCCCGTCACAACAGGGATAAGGTTTTTATTCAAGCCTATTCGTGGTCCCGAAGCCGGGCGGCTCAGTCAGACCAATTCTGAACCTAAAATCCCTCATTTTCTATCTGAAAAAATTCAAATTCAAGATGTAATCAAGCAGTGATCTCCAGTGTGGAGGAGGGGGATTTTATGGTCGACATAAAGGATGCCTACTTACACGTCCCCGTATATCCTTCGCATCAGGCTTACCTGAGGTTTGCTATTCAGGATTGTCATTACCAATTTCAGACGTTGCCGTTTGGTCTGTCCACGGTTTCGAGGGTTTTCACCAAAGTTATGGCGGAAATGATGGTTCTCCTGCGCAAGCAAGGAGTCACAATTATCCCTTACTTGGACGATCTCCTGATAAAGGTGAGATCCAGGAACCAATTACTGCAGAACATTGCGATTTCCCTGACAGTTCTGCAACAGCATGGTTGGCTCCTAAACTTGCCAAAGTCACAGTTGAGTCCGACAAAACGACTATGAGAATGATTCTGGACACAGAAGTACAGAGAGTTTTTCTTCCAGAAGAAAAGGCTCTAGAAATTCAGTCTGGTCAAACAAATTCTGAAGCCAGAGAAAGTGTCAATCCATCAATGCACTCGGGTGCTGGGGAAGATGGTGGTGGCCTACGAGGCCATTACACAGCTCTCACCTCCTAGAGGGACGCAGGTTCGGGATTCAGAATTGGATCCTAGTGGCCACGGATGCGGGTCTCCGAGG
This sequence comes from Pseudophryne corroboree, assembly GCF_028390025.1. Lineage (NCBI taxonomy): Eukaryota > Metazoa > Chordata > Amphibia > Anura > Myobatrachidae > Pseudophryne > Pseudophryne corroboree. Next base: position 388,777,140 of record NC_086445.1, read on the forward strand.
CTGGGGAACAGTCACACAGGGGGAAACTTTCCAGCGAAGATGGTCAAGCCAGGAAATTTCTCTACACATAAACGTGTTGGAGTTAAGGGCCATTTACAATGGCCTTCTTCAAGCAGAACGTCTTCTTCGCAACCTGCCCATCCTGATCCAGTTGGACAATGTGACAGCAGTGGCGCACATAAACCGCCAGGGCGGAACAAAGAGCAGAGCGGCAATGGCGGAGGCCACAAAAATTCTCAGCTGGGCGGAAAGACATACAAGCGCTCTGTCGGCAATATTAATTCCAGGAGTGGACAACTGGGAAGCAAACTTCCTCAGCAGACACGATCTCCATCCCGGAGAACGGGGTCTTCATCAAGAGGTCTTCGCAGAAGTGACAAGTTTTTGGGGAATTCCTCAAATAGACATGATGGCGTCCCGTCTCAACAAGAAACTGCAGAGATATTGTTCCAGGTTGAGAGACCCTCAAGCAATAGCAGTGGATGCCCTAGTGACACCATGGGTGTTTCAGTCGGTGTACATGTTCCCTCCGCTTCCACTCATTCCAAAGGTGCTGAAGATCATAAGAAGAACAAAGGTTCAGACAATCCTCATTGTTCCGGACTGGCCAAGAAGGGGTTGGTATCCAGATCTTCAGGAATTACTCATGGGAGATTCCTGGCCTCTTACTCTACGAGAGGATCTGTTAAAGCAGGTGCCGTGTGTGTTCCAAGACTTACCGCGTCTTCATTTGACGGCTTGGCGGTTGAACGTCGTATCATAGCCTGAAAGGGTATTCCCAGTGAAGTCATTCCCACACTTCTTAAGGCTAGAAAAGAAGTGAAGGCGAAACATTATCACCGTATTTGGAGGAAATATGTATCTTGGTGCGAGTCCAAGAAGGCTTCTGCGGAAGAGTTTCAACTAGGTCGGTTTCAGCATTTTCTGCAAGCAGGTGTGGATGCGGGCCTAAAGTTAGGCTCAATTTAAAGTACAAATTTTGGCCTTATCTATTCTTTCAAAAAGAATTGGCCTCCCTTCCGGAAGTTCAGACTTTCGTGAAAGACGTGCTGCACATCCAACCTCGGTTAGTACCCCCAGTGGCACCATGGGATCTTAACGTGGTGTTACAGTTCCTTCAATCTCATTGGTTTGAACCTCTACAGAAGATAGAGTTTAAATTTCTCACGTGGAAAGTGGTCATGCTGTTGGTCTTGGCATTCACAAGGCGAGTTTCTGAGTTGGTGGCCTTGTCTCACAAGAGCCCTTATTTAATCTTCCATGAAGATAGAGCGGAGCTGAGGACTCGTCAACAGTTTCTACCAAAGGTGGTTTCAGCGTTCCACATGAATCAGCCTATTGTTGTGCTTCGATGTGGTTAGGGCTTTGAAGATTTATGTCGCTAGGACGGCTCAAATTAGGAAAACAGATGCTCTGTTTGTCCAGTATGATCCCAACAAGATTGGGGCTCCTGCTTCTAAGCAGACTATTGCACGCTAGATCTGTACTACGATTCAGAATGCTCATTCTACGGCTGTATTGACGTTACCTAAATCAGTGAAGGCCCACTCTACCAGGAAGGTGGGCTCATCTTGGGCGGCGGCCAGGGGGGGTCTTGGCATTACAGCTTTGCCGAGCGCCTACTTGGTCCGGTTCAAACACTTCTACAAGTTTGATACCCTGGCTGATGAGGACCTCATGTTTGGTCAATCGGTGCTGCTGAGTCATCCGCACTCTCCCACCCGTTCTGGAGCTTTGGTATAAACCACATGGTTCTTGAAGCGTCCCCAGCATCCTCTAGGACGTATGAGAAAATAGGATTTTAATACCTACCGGTAAATCCTTTTCTCTTAGTCCGTAGAGGATGCTGGGCACCGGTCCTGTGCGGACTCAATCTACAGTACTTGCTTAATAGTATTGGTTGTGTTGCAAACAGGTTGCGTTTCTGTTATGGTTAGCCTGTTGCTACCATTGTTCATGCCGTTGACTGGACTTATGTATAATGCCATGTTGTACGGCGTGTTTGTGGTGTGAGCTGGTATATATATCTCACCCTTAGTTTAACAATAAATCCTTTTCCTCTAAATGTCCGTCTCCCTGGGCACAGTTCCTATAACTGGAGTCTGGAGGAGGGGCATAGAGGGAGGAGCCAGTTCACACCCATTCAAAGTCTTAAAGTGCCCATGTCTCCTGCAGATCCCGTCTATACCCCATGGTTCTTGAAGCGTCCCCAGCATCCTCTACGGACCTTGAGAAAAGGATTTACCGGTAGGTAATAAAATCCTATTTTTACAATGCATTGAAAGTAGAGATGAGCGCCTGAAATTTTTCGGGTTTTGTGTTTTGGTTTTGGGTTCGGTTCCGCGGCCGTGTTTTGGGTTCGAACGCGTTTTGGCAAAACCTCACCGAATTTTTTTTGTCGGATTCGGGTGTGTTTTGGATTCGGGTGTTTTTTTCAAAAAACACTAAAAAACAGCTTAAATCATAGAATTTGGGGGTCATTTTGATCCCAAAGTATTATTAACCTCAAAAACCATAATTTACACTCATTTTCAGTCTATTCTGAATACCTCACACCTCACAATATTATTTTTAGTCCTAAAATTTGCACCGAGGTCGCTGTGTGAGTAAGATAAGCGACCCTAGTGGCCGACACAAACACCGGGCCCATCTAGGAGTGGCACTGCAGTGTCACGCAGGATGTCCCTTCCAAAAAACCCTCCCCAAACAGCACATGACGCAAAGAAAAAAAGAGGCGCAATGAGGTAGCTGTGTGAGTAAGATTAGCGACCCTAGTGGCCGACACAAACACCGGGCCCATCTAGGAGTGGCACTGCAGTGTCACGCAGGATGTCCCTTCCAAAAAACCCTCCCCAAACAGCACATGACGCAAAGAAAAAAAGAGGCGCAATGAGGTAGCTGTGTGAGTAAGATTAGCGACTCTAGTGGCCGACACAAACACCGGGCCCATCTAGGAGTGGCACTGCAGTGTCACGCAGGATGTCCCTTCCAAAAAACCCTCCCCAAACAGCACATGACGCAAAGAAAAAAAGAGGCGCAATGAGGTAGCTGACTGTGTGAGTAAGATTAGCGACCCTAGTGGCCGACACAAACACCGGGCCCATTTAGGAGTGGCACTGCAGTGTCACGCAGGATGTCCCTTCCAAAAAACCCTCCCCAATCAGCACATGATGCAAAGAAAAAGAAAAGAAAAAAGAGGTGCAAGATGGAATTGTCCTTGGGCCCTCCCACCCACCCTTATGTTGTATAAACAAAACAGGACATGCACACTTTAACCAACCCATCATTTCAGTGACAGGGTCTGCCACACGACTGTGACTGATATGACGGGTTGGTTTGGACCCCCCCCAAAAAAGAAGCAATTAATCTCTCCTTGCACAAACTGGCTCTACAGAGGCAAGATGTCCACCTCATCATCACCCTCCGATATATCACCGTGTACATCCCCCTCCTCACAGATTATCAATTCGTCCCCACTGGAATCCACCATCTCAGCTCCCTGTGTACTTTGTGGAGGCAATTGCTGCTGGTCAATGTCTCCGCGGAGGAATTGATTATAATTCATTTTAATGAACATCATCTTCTCCACATTTTCTGGATGTAACCTCGTACGCCGATTGCTGACAAGGTGAGCGGCGGCACTAAACACTCTTTCGGAGTACACACTTGTGGGAGGGCAACTTAGGTAGAATAAAGCCAGTTTGTGCAAGGGCCTCCAAATTGCCTCTTTTTCCTGCCAGTATAAGTACGGACTGTGTGACGTGCCTACTTGGATGCGGTCACTCATATAATCCTCCATCATTCTATCAATGTTGAGAGAATCATATGCAGTGACAGTAGACGACATGTCCGTAATCGTTGTCAGGTCCTTCAGTCCGGACCAGATGTCAGCATCAGCAGTCGCTCCAGACTGCCCTGCATCACCGCCAGCGGGTGGGCTCGGAATTCTGAGCCTTTTCCTCGCACCCCCAGTTGCGGGAGAATGTGAAGGAGGAGATGTTGACAGGTCGCGTTCCGCTTGACTTGACAATTTTGTCACCAGCAGGTCTTTCAACCCCAGCAGACTTGTGTCTGCCGGAAAGAGAGATCCAAGGTAGGCTTTAAATCTAGGATCGAGCACGGTGGCCAAAATGTAGTGCTCTGATTTCAACAGATTGACCACCCGTGAATCCTTGTTAAGCGAATTAAGGGCTCCATCCACAAGTCCCACATGCCTAGCGGAATCGCTCCGTGTTAGCTCCTCCTTCAATGTCTCCAGCTTCTTCTGCAAAAGCCTGATGAGGGGAATGACCTGACTCAGGCTGGCAGTGTCTGAACTGACTTCACGTGTGGCAAGTTCAAAGGGCATCAGAACCTTGCACAACGTTGAAATCATTCTCCACTGCGCTTGAGACAGGTGCATTCCACCTACTATATCGTGCTCAATTGTATAGGCTTGAATGGCCTTTTGCTGCTCCTCCAACCTCTGAAGCATATAGAGGGTTGAATTCCACCTCGTTACCACTTCTTGCTTCAGATGATGGCAGGGCAGGTTCAGTAGTTTTTGGTGGTGCTCCAGTCTTCTGTACGTGGTGCCTGTACGCCGAAAGTGTCCCGCAATTCTTCTGGCCACCGACAGCATCTCTTGCACGCCCCTGTCATTTTTGAAAAAATTCTGCACCACCAAATTCAAGGTATGTGCAAAACATGGGACGTGCTGGAATTTGCCCATATTTAATGCACACACAATATTGCTGGCGTTGTCCGATGCCACAAATCCACAGGAGAGTCCAATTGGGGTAAGCCATTCCGCGATGATCTTCCTCAGTTGCCGTAAGAGGTTTTCAGCTGTGTGCGTATTCTGGAAAGCGGTGATACAAAGCGTAGCCTGCCTAGGAAAGAGTTGGCGTTTGCGAGATGCTGCTACTGGTGCCGCCGCTGCTGTTCTTGCGGCGGGAGTCCATACATCTACCCAGTGGGCTGTCACAGTCATATAGTCCTGACCCTGCCCTGCTCCACTTGTCCACATGTCCGTGGTTAAGTGGACATTGGTACAACTGCATTTTTTAGGACACTGGTGAGTCTTTTTCTGACGTCCGTGTACATTCTCGGTATCGCCTGCCTAGAGAAGTGGAACCTAGATGGTATTTGGTAACGGGGGCACACTGCCTCAATAAATTGTCTAGTTCCCTGTGAACTAACGGCGGATACCGGACGCACGTCTAACACCAACATAGTTGTCAAGGCCTCAGTTATCCGCTTTGCAGCAGGATGACTGCTGTGATATTTCATCTTCCTCGCAAAGGACTGTTGAACAGTCAATTGCTTACTGGAAGTAGTACAAGTGGGCTTACGACTTCCCCTCTGGGATGACCATCGACTCCCAGCAGCAACAACAGCAGCGCCAGCAGCAGTAGGCGTTACACGCAAGGATGCATCGGAGGAATCCCAGGCAGGAGAGGAATCGTCAGAATTGCCAGTGACATGGCCTGCAGGACTATTGGCATTCCTGGGGAAGGAGGAAATTGACACTGAGGGAGTTGGTGGGGTGGTTTGCGTGAGCTTGGTTACAAGAGGAAGGGATTTACTGGTCAGTGGACTGCTTCCGCTGTCACCCAAAGTTTTTGAACTTGTCACTGACTTATTATGAATGCGCTGCAGGTGACGTATAAGGGAGGATGTTCCGAGGTGGTTAACGTCCTTACCCCTACTTATTACAGCTTGACAAAGGGAACACACGGCTTGACACCTGTTGTCCGCATTTCTGGTGAAATACCTCCACACCGAAGAGCTGATTTTTTTGGTATTTTCACCTGGCATGTCAACGGCCATATTCCTCCCACGGACAACAGGTGTCTCCCCGGGTGCCTGACTTAAACAAACCACCTCACCATCAGAATCCTCCTGGTCAATTTCCTCCCCAGCGCCAGCAACACCCATATCCTCCTCATCCTGGTGTACTTCAACACTGACATCTTCAATCTGACTATCAGGAACTGGACTGCGGGTGCTCCTTCCAGCACTTGCAGGGGGCGTGCAAATGGTGGAAGGCGCATGCTCTTCACGTCCAGTGTTGGGAAGGTCAGGCATCGCAACCGACACAATTGGACTCTCCTTGTGGATTTGGGATTTCGAAGAATGCACAGTTCTTTGCTGTGCTGCTTTTGCCAGCTTGAGTCTTTTCATTTTTCTAGCGAGAGGCTGAGTGCTTCCATCCTCATGTGAAGCTGAACCACTAGCCATGAACATAGGCCAGGGCCTCAGCCGTTCCTTGCCACTCCGTGTCGTAAATGGCATATTGGCAAGTTTACGCTTCTCCTCCGACAATTTTATTTTAGGTTTTGGAGTCCTTTTTTTTCTGATATTTGGTGTTTTGGATTTGACATGCTCTGTACTATGACATTGGGCATCGGCCTTGGCAGACGACGTTGCTGGCATTTCATCGTCTCGGCCATGACTAGTGGCAGCAGCTTCAGCACGAGGTGGAAGTGGATCTTGATCTTTCCCTAATTTTGGAACCTCAACATTTTTGTTCTCCATATTTTAATAGGCACAACTAAAAGGCACCTCAGGTAAACAATGGAGATGGATACTAGTATACAATTATGGACTGCCTGCCGAGTGCAGACACAGAGGTAGCCACAGCCGTGAACTACCGTACTGTACTGTGTCTGCTGCTAATATAGACTGGTTGATAAAGAGATGTCTATGTAACTATGTATGTATAAAGAAGAAAGAAAAAAAAACCACGGTTAGGTGGTATACAATTATGGACGGACTGCCTGCCGAGTGCAGACACAGAGGTAGCCACAGCCGTGAACTACCGTACTGTACTGTGTCTGCTGCTAATAATATAGACTGGTTGATAAAGAGATGTCGTAGTAGTATGTATGTATAAAGAAGAAAGAAAAAAAAACCACGGTTAGGTGGTATACAATTATGGACGGACTGCCTGCCGAGTGCAGACACAGAGGTAGCCACAGCCGTGAACTACCGTACTGTGTCTGCTGCTAATATAGACTGGTTGATAAAGAGATGTCTATGTAACTATGTATGTATAAAGAAGAAAGAAAGAAAAACCACGGTTAGGTGGTATACAATTATGGACGGACTGCCTGCCGAGTGCAGACACAAAGGTAGCCACAGCCGTGAACTACCGTACTGTACTGTGTCTGCTGCTAATATAGACTGGTTGATAAAGAGATGTCTATGTAACTATGTATGTATAAAGAAGAAAGAAAAAAAAACCACGGTTAGGTGGTATACAATTATGGACGGACTGCCTGCCGAGTGCAGACACAGAGGTAGCCACAGCCGTGAACTACCGTACTGTACTGTGTCTGCTGCTAATATAGACTGGTTGATAAAGAGATGTCTATGTAACTATGTATGTATAAAGAAGAAAGAAAAAAAAACCACGGTTAGGTGGTATACAATTATGGACGGACTGCCTGCCGAGTGCAGACACAGAGGTAGCCACAGCCGTGAACTACCGTACTGTACTGTGTCTGCTGCTAATATAGACTGGTTGATAAAGAGATGTCTATGTAACTATGTATGTATAAAGAAGAAAGAAAAAAAAACCACGGTTAGGTGGTATACAATTATGGACGGACTGCCTGCCGAGTGCAGACACAGAGGTAGCCACAGCCGTGAACTACCGTACTGTACTGTGTCTGCTGCTAATATAGACTGGTTGATAAAGAGATGTCTATGTAACTATGTATGTATAAAGAAGAAAGAAAAAAAAACCACGGTTAGGTGGTATACAATTATGGACGGACTGCCTGCCGAGTGCAGACACAGAGGTAGCCACAGCCGTGAACTACCGTACTGTACTGTGTCTGCTGCTAATATAGACTGGTTGATAAAGAGATGTCGTAGTAGTATGTATGTATAAAGAAGAAAAAAAAACCACTGTTAGGTGGTATACAATTATGGACGGACTGCCTGCTGAGTGCAGACACAGAGGTAGCCACAGCCGTGAACTACCGTACTGTGTCTGCTGCGACTGGATGATAAATGATATAAAAAATATATATATATCACTACTGCAGCCGGACAGGTATATATTATATATTATATAATGACGGACCTGCTGGACACTGTCTGTCAGCAGAATGAGTTTTATTTTTATAGAATAAAAAAAACAACAACACACAAGTGAAGTCACACGACGACTGTTTAACTTTTTCAGGCAATCACAATATAAGTATACTACTAACTATACTGGTGGTCAGTGTGGTCAGGTCACTGGTCAGTCACACTGGCAGTGGCACTCCTGCAGCAAAAGTGTGCACTGTTTAATTTTAATATAATATTATGTACTCCTGGCTCCTGCTATAACCTATAACTGGCACTGCAGTGCTCCCCAGTCTCCCCCACAATTATAAGCTGTGTGAGCTGAGCAGTCAGACAGATATATAATATATATAGATGATGCAGCACACTGGGCTGAGCCTGAGCAGTGCACACAGATATGGTATGTGACTGACTGAGTCACTGTGTGTATCGCTTTTTTCAGGCAGAGAACGGATATATTAAATAAACTGCACTGTCTGGTGGTCACTCACTATACAATATTATGTACTCCTGGCTCCTGCTATAACCTATAACTGGCACTGCAGTGCTCCCCAGTCTCCCCCACAATTATAAGCTGTGTGAGCTGAGCAGTCAGACAGATATATAATATATATAGATGATGCAGCACACTGGGCTGAGCCTGAGCAGTGCACACAGATATGGTATGTGACTGAGTCACTGTGTGTATCGCTTTTTTCAGGCAGAGAACGGATATATTAAATAAACTGCACTGTCTGGTGGTCACTCACTAGTAAACTCTCTGCACTCTCTACACTTCTACAGTACTCCTCCTAGTCCTAAGCTCCAGTAAATCTCTCTCTCTTATAATCTAAATGGAGAGGACGCCAGCCACGTCCTCTCCCTATCAATCTCAATGCACGTGTGAAAATGGCGGCGACGCGCGGCTCCTTATATAGAATCCGAGTCTCGCGATAGAATCCGAGCCTCGCGAGAATCCGACAGCGTCATGATGACGTTCGGGCGCGCTCGGGTTAACCGAGCAAGGCGGGAAGATCCGAGTCGCTCGGATCCGTGTAAAAAAAAGCTGAAGTTCGGGCGGGTTCGGATTCCGAGGAACCGAACCCGCTCATCTCTAATTGAAAGTAGTATTTTTACTACAAAAATTAGGCATGCAGTGTGTTAACTTGCAATTCTGTTGTATATCTATGCGCTTGCAGTAATCATCCCAAAGTGCACTCACCCATAAATAAGATATGTTATCATCATTCAACATTACCTATGAATTTTCATGAATTCAGGCTGTGTGCTCTCTTGATAAGCAATAAAGGAGTATGGTTCATCAAATACTTTTAACAATGCTGAAGCACAACTGGCACAGCCTTAAGTGACGGTAGGAAAGCAAGCTGCAATGTTTTGATTGGGCTGCTTATTCTCCAGAGCCTTGTCAGTGTCACTTATTTTTTGGTTTTCTGCACTTGGTGTATGTCTTAATTGCTCTATCAACATTTGCGACTGGGCTTCTTGCTGTTTAAATATTTAGATTGCCAAAGTACTAAGTGAAATGTCCCTTTGCTCATTTGCATTAAAAGCCAAGTTTTAAGAAGTGAATTAATGCTCAGTTTAGTACTTTTTGTTCTTGCACATGAACATTTTATGATGTATAAATACTATTAAAAGCATGCTCATATATACAGTACTTACCCATCATTTCAGGTGGTTTTGGTATAACACCCTTCGAATGTAAGCTCTCACGAGTAGGGCCCTCTTCCCTCATGTGCTTATCCTTTTCTTACTTTAATAGTCCTCAACTACCCAAATTCCGCAGTTTTGTGGCCACCTGATACTTATCTCTGTCGTTTACTGGTGTAGTTATGCTTAGTTACCCTGTACTTGTCCTATATTGTCTTCAACTGTAAGTCACTGTTTTCCTGTTTTGATTATGTGCATATGTACTCTGTAATTGGGCGCTGCGGAAGCCTTGTGGCGCCATATGAATAAAGGATAATAATATTAATAATAACATAGTTATACAACAATTTAATATTCTGTTCACAAAAAAAAAGTTTTCAATTATTCTTTGTTGCTTTTTTTGCACAAAATATCCTAACATAACGTCGCTTTAAACTAAGCACTAGTTTGGGATATACTTAGACTAAAATAGAAGTACTTCAGATATGTTTATTGGCAGGCTTGGAGGACTAAACCCACCCAAAACCCAAAGTAGTCCCCTCGCCCAGTATCAGAGAACTGAAGATGGAGATCAGAGGTACTTATATTTGGAGCATGTGTGTTGAGATAAAGGAGTCCGAGGTCTTCATATAGATGTGTCCTCATTAACTATTGCTACAGTTGTGCCCATACACTAACCCTCCCTCTCTGCACGCCATGTCCTGTGTAACTCTACTAGTGCCAGGTGCACTGGCATATTTACAATGGGTGCAGTGTGTGCGGTCTTATTGTGACACTGCACACCCTTCACCCATTTTTTAAATACTCACCTCTCCGGATTCCCCTGCCGGTGGCAGCATCTCTAGTTAAATCTCCGGTAAATGGCACGGTGGCCATTTTTCTGGAGATTTGCGCAATAAGGAAATCTATGGGAAAATGGCAGCTGCACCATATTCCTGGAGATCTGCACATGTGCATTAGACTTTGGGACAGCACAAGGGTCCCCTACAGTCCAGAGTCTACAGCGCTGCTGGCTAGAGAGGAGGGGGCCCAGGCAGAGTCTGCACACGGGCCTCCTCCTCTCTAGAAGCGCCCCTGGCCAGGTGTTTTTCTTTTGCCCTTAAATGTATTAGTTGCAGTGCTCTTAAGATGCATTGGGAGACTCTGCTGATTAATTTGACATGCAGCACTTGTATACATTTGTGCGACTGAGTCTGAATATGAAGCACTATGATACGGCGCTCCCTGCATTTTTCCAATGGCAAGTTCCATTGTGCTTGGTATACAGATTGCATATGCATGTATTGTTTGCTAACTTTTACAAATGCCTCTTGCTAGCATAGTCTCATGAGCTCTGGTGACTCACTTGCATCAGATGTCCTTAGGCTAGGTGTATTCAGTATGATATCCAGATGGATGGGATAACGGCAGTCAGAATACGACAGTGGCATCGCACCCATCAGAAACCAGAAAGCCCCCAAGAAAGTACCCTAAGCCTCCCCTGTCCCATACCCTAACCCTCCTTGGTGGGTGCCTAACCCTCCCCGGTGGTGCCTAACCTTAACCCTCCCTTCCCCATTGCCTAAACCTAACCTCCCCTTGAAAGTGCCTTGCCCGAACCATAACCTTCCTGTCCCTGCATCCTATCCCTCCCCCTTCTAATGCCTAAACCTAACCTCCCCACCCACGTGGTAGGATGCGAACATCCCGCTCTAAAAATGCTCGGTTGGGATTCATGAGTTGGTATTTTGACCGCCGGGATACAGTCCGGCGCTATTTTAACTGCACCATGTATCAGGACACACCTATATCAGTAACTTAATTACTCATCTTTTACGGAGACCCAAGAATTTAATGGATAAGTGGACAATATTTCAAGATTGCCAAGTTCAACCTTCAAGATAGCATTGACCATGCTTGGTGGCTCACATGTATGCAAAGAAATATAGTAGACAAAGTCCCCAGGGAAAAAAGTGATTCTTTCATCTATTTTCTATCATTTTTTTCTATGGAATACCATTTTTTTGAAGTATGCTTTACATGACAGTATTGACATAAAACCGGATTATGCCAATTTTTGTCTATAACATCTGACCTGCATGTTTTCTGTACAAATCAGAAAGTGGACACTACATAGAAAAACAACCTATTGCTGTTTTTTTATGAACTTTTAAATAAAAACTTTATTGGATTATCGTGGATGTTATCCTGATTTGAAAGATACCTTTATACGTGGGAACAATCCCCCTCCAAAAGTGAGTGGGGTACGTTTATTGGAAAATACTCCTTCTTGCTTTATGACACGGTGGATATAGCATTTAAAGATACCTTTATATACCTGTCCTTATCTATTTTGATGTGAGTTCTGGTACGTCCAAAAATACCTACGGAGTGGTGGCGAGACGCTATCCCTATCTACTATCAAATTTGGGTTCTGGCACCTTAGGCCTCCTTTCTGGACACTCATAGGCTGGTTGTTTATAGTGTTTAAAGCAATATCACCCATAGATTGCATTATTTCTCTTTCTTCCATGTGTGACATCTGGACATTGAGAGACTTTTAATTCAGCGATCACCTGAAGAGACCACAGAATATGTGATGTATACCCAATTTTAAAGATTGTTGTTATCGCCTTTGATCTATCCTTTCACTTTTTTCCTTTCAAGTATTTCCTTGATCTGTTATTTGGACAGATCTTTTGAGGATTTAGATTGGGCTGATAACTTTGCGCCAGGAATTTACACTGCTGTATTTCTACTGTCAAAGTCCCCAGGGAGCTCCGTGGCAGCCACAAGAAGCTGCATAGACACTCTGAGCATTTGCAGATATGCTTGGGCTGACGTTTTCAAATACAGAAACTAGTTCTAAGAGTTTGGCTATCCAGTGGGAGTTACCCAAAGGTACAGAGCAGAAAAGGTACAGTTGTGCTCCATTACAGACTCTGTCAGCACATATCACCTTGAAGTACATTCGGATGCAGCTCTAGTTGTAGAGGTGGGCTGCAGAGCAGTCCAAAATTTAAATAGGACAGCGACTTCAACTGCCAGTAAGTCCCAGCAGCATTTGGGCAGTTAGTGTGGCTCCCCTATTTGAATTTTGGACTGCACTACAGCCGAACCTCTGGAGCAGCAACTATTTGGAAGCTAACCAAAGGTACCCTGCAGAAAAGGTACAGTGGTGAACCATTACAGACCCCATGTCAGCATGCATGACCTTGAGTAGATTTGTATCAAAGGAGAAAATGCTAATCCGGGCTTGTCCATGCCCTGACAATTTGCGACCATGGTTTGACTGCTCTTCTTATACAGTCTGTTAAGAAAATAAACATTTTTTGCCTGCTATTACATCTTGCTGATTTTAGATGATCACTGTAGGAGTATGTTATTTTTTTTAAAAAAGGTGATTTGTTAATTGTGGTAAATGTCAAGGATCAGCAATGGGTACCGGGCTATGTGATCTGCTAGGTACAGTGGTTGCTATAAACCTCATATAGTCTGAGGATTGTCCGTAAACTTAAACCATACCATCTTAACACTTAAGTATAATAAATAAAGACACGGAGACTTGAATTTGGCAGAAAATGTTAGCTATTTTTTTAAATGAACCATTAACTGATGAATAATTAAACTAAAGTATGGTGGCCAGAAAGAACGGCTAAAACAACCCTATCCCATGAACAAAAAACCTATCCAGTCAACGAAGGAGAGCGCACCTAAAAAAACCAACCACCAAACGACCACCAATCAACTCCTTTAATACAACAAAAGTTAACTTGCCGTTCTTTCCCGCCACAACAAAAACAGTGACAACCCAGACCACGGAAATAGCCAAAGCACACAACACAATAAAACAAACACAACCAGTAGGGAGGGAGGGTAGGGACGATTACAGCAGAAGAGGCTGACCCAGCCCCTTTACCAGGGTTAAAAACCCTTTCCACCTACCCCCAACGTTCACTCCTATTGGCTAACAATAAACTCCCATAATGCCTTACCGTCCTGCCCCCCAGACTAGCTGAGGTTTAACCCACTCCTCTCCTATTCTGTCAATTCGTTCTCCTAAACCTCATATAGTCTGAGGATTGTCCGTAAACTTAAACCATAACATCTTAACACTTAACTATAATAAATAAAGACACGGAGACTTAAATTTGGCAGAAAATGTTAGCTATTTATTTAAATGAACCATTAACTGATGAATAATTAAACTAAAGTATGGTGGCCAGAAAGAACTGCTAAAACAACCCTATCCCATGAACAAAAAAACCTATCTTATAAAAAACTGACGTAAACCTTCCAACAAACAATAGGTATCCGCTCAACCTCAATCTTGACTACCCACCCGTGAAGGTGATGAGGCTGCCCCCGTGAAGGTGGTCCAGCAGATGTAATACCAGTCAACGAAGGAGAGCGCACCTAAAAAACCAACCACCAAACGACCTCCAATCAACTCCTTTAATACAACAAAAGTTAACTTGCCGTTCTTTCCTGCCAACAGCGAAGTTCTGCCCAACAGCAACTACGCTCTGCCACCATACCCCTAACCCAAAGAACCAACCACCGAAAACAGATCCTCAAGGAAAATACCTAGTCCCTGCCTAGTCAAATGAACCCCATCCGGCTTAAACAAGTAGAAGAACCGAAACTTGATCCGCTGGTGCCACACCACAGCACCAAGAGCCACCACAAACTTAGCAACTGCGGAATTGACCTTCCGCCGAGAGGCATCAATCGCCCTACAGTCCGCAACTCCACGCCAACACAACCGCGGCACTATACAGGACCAGACAAGTCTACAGCCTGGCCAAGCACCCGCAATCACCTGTAAGTCATGAACAATGGCCAATCTAAGATTCACTGTCTACCTCTTACCCAGGTCATTGCCACCTAAGTGTATCACCAACAATCTGGGCAGCCCAAAATGCTTAACCTGCTCCAAAAGGGTAACCTTCAGATCCTGCCACAACATCCCCCTAACTCCTATCCACCACACGTTATTCGACCCAACAAAGCCAGGAGCCCCCTTCGAAGCCACCATCTCGGCTGCCCAAAAAACATAGGAGTGACCAATCACCCAAACACTAAACTCATCCTCTCGCCAACCTATAAGGGAAAAAACAGACAAACAGTCGTGAATATACAAAGGAAAGCAAAAACCCCAGACCAGAACAGGAACCAACTACAAGAACGAGGATCTGTCAAAAAGAAAAATTGAATAGAGGACTATGAATTTCCTCTCGGACAAGCTTCAGGCCAATCGAAGCAACAAAAAGAAACGGAAGGAAAACTTAAAAAAAGAAAAAGGGGAATTGGGGGTGGGGGTTGTTAGGGAGTGGAGGGGGGGAGGGGGGTATGGGGTCACACAGAATAACTCGGCTGGAGGTGAAACGTAAAAACCTGCTGAGGAACTTGTAATTAGAAGTCAATTAGCCGAAATGAATGAATTAAGCCAAATCAGTTAGTCAGTTCAGGCAAAAAATCGCAAAGCACTCCAGACCCCCACTGCCAGCAGTGGCGAGTAGCTAGCCATCCAAGTAGGGAGGACAGGGGAGACAAACAATACAAACGAACAAACTGAACCGAAACATAGAAACAGTAAACGAACAAAATGTTAGTAGAACAAACAACTCGCTCATGCAACAACGGGCCGAATGTAACGCTTATAAGCCGCCGACTTCCAGCGGCCCAAAGCCTTAATTTCGTCCACTGCGCGCCCTGTAGCTGCTGCGGAAGTGGCGGCCCCAATTCTAAATGAATGCACCCCAAAATCCCGAGGGGAGAGGCCCAAACTGGACAGGCAGCGCCACATCATCCAAGTAAATTGGTATTTCGTCAATGGCAACCCATCATAGTGCAGAAGCCAAGACCCTTCTAACAAGGGCCTGAGCTCCGCATACCGATTAGCCAATGCTACCGGACAACAGGCCCCATTACCTGAAGGTGCCAAAGTGATCCAATGACCTCTACCCATCTGATCAGTTTTGGAGCGGCACAGCCTGCACAGCACAGACCCAACACCCACGACAACATCCGCGCGCCGCATAATGGCATCCGACTTTTTAGAGGCCGCAACCAACTCAGAGACCCTAAACGCTCCATGGAAAGCCATGGAAAAAGCCAACTGAAATAAAAGCGTTTCAAAATGGGAGTCCGCCCCCGCCCCCATGAGGGAAGAAAGCAGGGATGCATCGATAGGGCGCTGACTATCAGGAGGCACCGGCGCAGAGCGTGCCCAACCTTTAAGCGCCTTCGTCAGCAGGAAACTCTTCGTAAAATCTGGAACACCCTTCGACTTTGAATAAAAGGATATTCCAGCGAGGTATTGAGACAACCACGGCTCTCGATCTACCCGTCACGAAGAGTTGCCAACCGAAGTCCAGAAACAATCCCTGACCCCTCAAACCTCTAGGCCCTTGGTCACGGGAAAAGTCTTCCCATTCCTTCCAGGCCTAACGGTATCCCGTGAGAGTGGATGGAGCCAAAGATAGCTCGGCTAGCCCTTCCAATCCGCCATGATGACCTGCCGAACATAAGAAGGGCAGGGCAAACCTGCTGAATCAGCCTCCGGGGCCAATAAACGGAACGTATCCCACTGCTCCCTGGACAATGCATCGGCGATCCCATTATCAACCCCGGGGACGTGCTGAGTCTGAAACAGAATATTACATTGCATACAAGTCAGCACGAGTCGCGACAACACCCAGAGGGGTCCTCTGGGTGTTGTCGCGACTCGTGCTGACTTGTATGCAATGTAATATTCTGTATCAGGCTGTAGCCCTTTGGTTGTTAACCGCGTGCACAACCCCTAAATTATCGCAGCGAAAAAGAATACTGCGATCGTGAAGGCGCTCCCCCCAAACCTCCAAGGCCACCATGATGGGAAAGAGCTCCAGCAACAACAGGTCGCTGGTCAGCCCCTCCCGCGACCAAGACTCGGGCCACGAAGTTGCGCATCAAGCCCCGTCGAGGTAACAACCGAACCCCGATGAGCCCGCCGCGTCCGTGAACAACTGCAGGTCAAAATTGTCAATGAGCGGGGCCACCCAGATCAGCACACCATTGAAGTCCACCAGAAATGAAACCCACACAGCGAGGTCTCTCCTAATCTCAGCCAAGAAACGGACAAAATGGTGCGGCCTGGACACCCCAGCCGTGGACCGCTCCAACTTCCGACAAAAAACCCTGCCCATGGGAATCACCCGACAGGCAAAGTTCAACAGCCCGAGGAGGAATTGAGCCTCCTGCAACGTCACCTTACGCCGCTCCAAGCACCGCGCTATGGACTCCTGAAGCCTTGCAACCTTGTCCTGACAGTATCAATCTCGATACCCAAAAAGGACAAACAGGAGAGAGGCCCCTCCGTCTTGTCCTCGGCCACAGGAACGCCAAAATGCCCCAACAAGGCACGCAGCGAAAACAGGAAACCACAGCGAGGAGAATGCGCGGGCCCCATACACAAAAAGTCGTCAAGGTAATGCGCGATACCGCTACCTCCGCAAGAAAACTCCACACACCAATGTAAAAAGGTGCTGAACTTTTCAAAAAAGGCACACGAAACGGAACACCCCATAGGCAGACACTGGTCTACAAAGTATTCCTCCCCGACGCAGAAACCCATGAATCGAAATGACTCCGGGTGCAAAGGGAGCAAGCAAAAGGCCGATTCAACATCAAGCTTAGCCATGAGGGCCCCAGGGCCGCAGCCCAGGACCATGCCCAGGGCATCCTCGAAAGACTGATAAACCACCGAACAACACTCCGGTGGAATTGCATCGTTAACCGAGGACCCCGATGGATAAGACAAATGCTGAATGAGCCAGAACTTACCCGGGGCCTTTTTGGGCACGACCCCCACCGGGGAAATATTCAAATCCTCGATAGGCGGCAGCGCAAAGAGGCCCGCCATTCTCCCCAGGCGAACCTCCTGCTCGACCTTTTCCCGAAGCACGTCGGGGAAATCCCGAGAAGACTGCAGGTTCCTGGCGGCCCGAACTAAAACTTCCCCCTCCACCGGCAAACGAAAACCCGACGCAAAACCATCATGCAGTAATTTAGCGTCGTCTCTGTTTGGGTACCACCACAACCATTTGAGCAATGCCCCCTAACGAACCGGGGATGGCGCCCTAACTAGCGGCAACCCCCCAGCTGGTTTTCCGGCCGCGCCGCCGGCTGCCTTAGCTCCCGGCCGCCCCGCGCGAAAGCAATTGGAATCCTGGTGTGATCCATTACATCGCAAGCAAAGGTGTTGAAAATGACACCGTTGACCGAAGGGGCACGCGGAATTGTTGAACGCGAAGCACTTCCCCTTCGCCGGCGCCTGCTGCGCAGAACGGGCCGTGCTCCAAGGGCGGCGCGGCGCAGCCTCAAAGGCGGGCCGGGACTGATTCGCCACCGCGGTCTGAGCCATGGACCCCCCTTTCGCCAAGATTTTCATATCCTGCGCCCGTGTGACCCGAAGCCATACCTCCACATCTTTGCACCCGAAGTCAATGATGTGCAGGCAATCGTGCTTCTGACGGAACTGCTTGTCATAATGCAGCCACGTATCGTCCTTAGACTGACACTGCATGTCATGCACGAGGTGAATGTACCTGATGATGTTGATGTGCTCATCAGGGCGATCCTCCAAGTAGCATGCCGCGAAACACGCAGAAACCCGCCAACCAATTGTCGTACGAGCGAAAGGCCTCCGCCCCAATACCGCCCTTCGCAAACGCTTCCTTACCTTCCCTCTTGGTGTCCTCCGTCAATGTGAAAAGGTCGACGTATTCCCCCCGCCTAATCTTCTTCTTGCAACTCTCACGCAACCCCCGCAACACCGCCGTGTAATCGCATCGAACTACACCCGGCAAATTGCGCCGCCTCCTCTCCCTGCGGGAACTAATACCGCTCTTCCTAGACCACTTATCCCGGTGCCGCGCCTCACGCCGCGCATACTTGCAAGCCCTCTTTTTAGCCTTCGTGGAGCTACTAGCTGCCGACTGCAACGAGGAAGAAGACCTACTGGACCTACTGCCGGAAGAGGAAGAAGACCCACGAGACACAGTAACTGTATCGGTGTCACACTCACCGGTTGGCCCGCTTCCTGAAGGCGAAACGTCCGCCACGACCGGCTCCTCTTCCCGATCGTCACCCGCATCCGAATCTGAAAAAGAAGGGAAAGCCGCCTCGGGTGCCGGAGCCCCCCTGGCGGGGATGAAAGCAGACGCCCCTGTGGACGACAGGGCAGCGCCACCCAGCAACGCAGCGGTGGAGCCCATAGCGCGACACGCCTGGAGAAACTGCGCCATGGTGGGGCCAGAAGCACCAGGGAGAATGGCCGCATCGACCGAAGCGGGAGCCACGGAAACGCCACCCGGGGACAAAGCCGACAAAAACGGCGCAAACGCCGCCGACATTGCTGCCACAACGGCAGAGGGATCTGGAGCCGCAGCCCCAATGGTCCCCCCGCTCCACGGGTCCGCAGCAGGGACGGCCCTCTCGTCACCACCTGCCATCCGGGATGGCCCCGACTGGGACCGGCGCCAGACGGCCTCCGCAGTCCCGCAATCTCCTGCGATGCGCCAGCCGCCCCCTCACTGCCCCGGCCCCCACTGGCCTCGCCCACCTGGGGAACCGGATGGCCACCGTTCCTAGATCACACCTCCCCTCTCTGGCCCCACACTGTGATGATAGAAGCATCCTGGGAGCCCCGCCCGCTGGAGCGGGGAGAGCTCCCAGGAAGCACGAGCGCCCGCCGCGGGCGCGTGCACGCGAAACAGGAGCCGCCTGGAAGGGGCGGCCAGTGGATGAGCCGGCCAGTGGATGAGCCACTGGCCGCAACCCTAAACACAACCCCCTCATCATCTGGGGACCCCGGAGCGACTCTCAGCAGTGGAGGGCGCGTGTCCCCGAGCCGCCGCAGCCGGAGAGGGATTCCCGCTAGTGGGCACCCCCGCTGGCTCCCCCCTCCGACTGCCCGATCTCTTCCTCCGCCGCCCAGCGCCCCATTCCTCACCAGCCACCGCTGCGCCGGGAGAATCCCCCGGCGCCCACGGCTCAGCCAGCGTGTGAGCGGACGGACACCCGCAGCAGTGCCAGGAGACTGAGCCCTGGCCGTGAGCGCAGTGCTCAGGCCTGGGGCCCGAGACGAAGAGGGTTGAGCAGCAGCATAACGTGCAGGGGCACCAACAGAGCTGGGGGGGACGGGACATGGCGGCCAGCACGAAATAACCAGGAGGTAATGGGCAACAGAAAGGGGGACACGAGGTGGGCACAATATAAAATGCACCCAGGCCAGGCAAGTGAGTAAATGCAATAAGGGGCAAGCAGCACGAACACAGGAGAAAGGGGTGAAGAGCACTCACCCCTACCACGATTACAGCAGAAGAGGCTGACCCAGCCCCTTTACCAGGCTTAAAAACCCTTTCCACCTACCCCCAACGTTCACTCCTATTGGCTAACAATAAACTCCCATAATGCCTTACCGTCCTGCCCCCGACTAGCTGAGGTTTAACCCACTCCTCTCCTATTCTGTCAATTCGTTCTCCTAGTAGCCCAGGGAAGTTGATTGTTTCACTAACCTGCAGTGTAACTGCTGATCACCGTGGTAAACACTTTGTATTCATGAGTGGTAGCTTATACTATATCTTTAGAGGCAGTCATGCACATAACAGAATTATGATAGAGCAATATTGTTCATTTTCCTGCACACTCTTATTGATGTGCAAAGCAAACTCTGTGATGTCTGTCAGATTTCAGTATAATGTACCTCTTAGAATTGTTTCTCACTACTATCTAGTGTCTATGCCAGTGTCCTCTGAGTAATTGTAATGGGTATGTTTAACAGTATACAGTGAGAGAAATCTTACATCACTGCAGTTTTCTAATAATGTTTAGCCAGTCTATCTGAGGAGTACTTCACTACCCAGCAATACTGGATGCCAGCCAGTCCTGCCTCAGTCATTTGTGTATGCGTAGTCCAAGTTTGCCAGTTACACTTTCAAGAAATAGATGACGGTGAAAAAAATCTAAAAACAACATTTGTAAATTTTAAACAAATTATTATTTAATAACTTTTACTCCAGAAACATAGTTTATTTAAATAATATCAATTGGATTTTTTCCCTGTAAGGATCCTTGTGCAAGTTGTACCACTGTTCTAGTTATCTTACTGTATTTTTTTTTAAAATATATTTTACACTTGAAATACATGTTGGTCATGATCAAAATTTAGAATGCAATGAAATGAAAATGAGCTAATGTACATAATTTGGTGCAGTGTGACACGGGCTCTAATAAACTAACCCTTATATATTTGATTTTTCTTATACAAACTAGTGCTGTATTGAGCTATGGTATATAATACACTTCTGTTACTCTTCCCTGGGTATATGTAATTAGTGGGAACCAGAGTAATCTCAATATAGCAATTTTTTATAGCAGGGAACCAACATCCTACTGCTAGGAAGATATTACTGACACACAATTATGCATTGTAGGGATGGGAGCCTGGTCTTTGTAAAGTGGTCTCTGTCAACACAGATCACCTGTCTGTGTGCAAATCACCACAGGAATCTGGAGAACTGCAGATGTGTGTCTTTACTAACTGCATCATGCTGAATAATGGCTGCAAAGACACTTCCTG
The DNA here is from genome assembly GCF_028390025.1 of Pseudophryne corroboree. Taxonomy (NCBI): domain Eukaryota; kingdom Metazoa; phylum Chordata; class Amphibia; order Anura; family Myobatrachidae; genus Pseudophryne; species Pseudophryne corroboree. The sequence goes on from NC_086445.1 coordinate 388,798,456, forward strand.
AATAGCGAGTGGAGAGCAGTGATGTAACTTCCTGCCCTCTCAAAGCAGAACTACATATGTCTTGCTCTTCACCCATATGTGTTTTGCAGTATAGTACAGTTTATTAGCCTAAATTTAAATGTTGGGGAAACTAGATTCTGTTCCTTTGATTCATGTGGGACCCAGAAGAGCAAACTAATTAACCTTTCTTGGATCTGCATGTGGGCAAAACTTTAATATGCCCCTATCTAGTAATTGGGTTGTAAACCAACATCAGTTGTGTTGTCTTGACTCACTATAATAATAATATTAGCACCATATTGAGCAGTTTTTTCTAACTGGGGAATATTGGGGCTTGTAGCTTCCAGTCTTGTTCTGTCAGCTGTAACATGGTGTAATGTGGTGGGGGGCACTGGAAACCTAAGCAAATGCAGACAAATGTACATTTTAAATAGTGTAGTTTAAAACTGTGATCGTGTTTTGTAAATTAAGAGGTGCTTAGAAGCAACTAAGGTGGTCATTCCAAGTTGATCGCTCGCTAGCAGTTTTTAGCAGCCGTGCAAACGCTATGCCGCCTCCCACTGGGAGTGTATTTTAGCTTAGCAGAAGTGCGAACGAAAGGATCGCAGAGCAGCTACAAAAATTTTTTGTGCAGTTTCAGAGTAGCTTCAAACCTACTCTGCGCTTGCGATCACTTCAGACCATTCAGGTCCTGATTTGACGTCACAAACACGCCCTGCGTTCGCCCAGCCATTCCTGCGTTTTTCCTGGCATGCCTATGTTTTTCCGAACACTTCCTGAAAATGATCAGTTGACATCCAGAAATGCCCTCTTCCTGTCAATCACTCTGTGGCTGCCTGTGCGACTGAAAAGCATCACTAGACCCTGTGTAAACTACATCGTTCATTGTAATAGTGCGCCGCGCATGCACATTGCGCCGCATACGCAGAAGTGCCATTTTTAAGCCTCATCGCTGCACAGCGAATGAATGCAGCTAGCGAACAACTCGGAATGACCACCAAAGTGCAGAAAAAGAGTGCTATTTTGAAACACTACTACAGTTTTAGGATCGGCGATGGGATATACAGTAGCCTACTCAGATATTATTTTGTACAGCATACTACCGGTTCTACTGTAAGTGGTTTTAGTATAATTTACTACAAAAATGCTCAGTGAATACAGAAATAATGAAGTATACTAAACTGTAGATAACCATTTCTAGGATTTTCAGCTACTTCTGATGAAAAATATAAAGCACTAAGCAGTTCACAAGTTTTGTCTTTTACAAAATGACCAGTAACAGATTAATCAAATCATATCAAGGATTTACCGGAAGTGTTTTTTCTTTTCTTTTTTTTTTTTAACAGAGATTTACTTTGAATGGTTAGAAATTATTATCTTTTTGATATGACATATTTGACTTAATGTATGCTGTTTCTTTGTGAAGATGCCTGAAAGTAATTGTTTGGTAATTTTTCTTTTTGTAGAATACTGTAGCCTTGCTCATTATACACTTAAGTTATGCTTGACTGAAAGAAAGATTTCTATTGTAATATGTGGTATAGACTTTAATTAGGCACAGATGTCTTAAGGAAAAATGTAATACGATGTATCTTGATCTTACAACTGCAACCTTAGCATTGTAACACCCTGCATTGTATTTTTGACTTTTTCTTGCAGAATGTCTGTAAAGTGGAGGCTTTTTGTGTACTTAACCCAGTGAAGGCACATGTGCAACATTGTTTTGGTTTCCTAAAAACTTTATATAATAATGAAAGTTGTATTGCAGATTAGAGAACGTTGTCAATCTGAAGTACTAAATTTGCTTACTTTCAGTGGGGAACAGACTAGGAAGTACCTATTAAGCATGATGTAAAAACAAAACAACAATCTTTCCTAGAGAAATACATAAAACACATAACCACCGGACGATTTTTTAGGTTAGATATCTTCTATAATTAATACATATAGTATAATTAAAACTGCAGTGGATTTATAACACAAAGTAATAAAAGTTCCATATAAAGTGTAGCAGAGGTATTTTCTCTATGTAGCCCAATAGCTCGTAATACACCACTCGATGTTGACACATTAGAGTTCATCAGATGGAAACTTTGTTTCAAGAGTAATTAGATCAGCTGCTTATGTAGAAACTGTTGCAGCAGAATTAAATTAGCTCACAGACTCCTCTGCAGGGTTGGACTGGCCCACAGCGGTACAGGGGAAACCACCGGTGGGCCCCACTGCCTGGGGGCCGTCCTCCTCCTCTATTGATCAGGTTCCAGACTGTGCACATGAATTATACATTATACATAGGTTACCTTATACTGCACAGGACTATAATGTATTCTCTACAGTGCATTGCCAATATTTATCTGGTACATTATCATGCACGCACTACAAGTATTTATTTATTTGTCAAGGGGCCCAGCCCATGCACTCACTAATGGTTAGGCAATCCAATGTAACGGCTGGCCACACCCCCTTGGAGACTGATCACACCCCTAAACATGGGCCCCTACCACTGCATTCCCCGGTGGGCCCTTCATGCCCCAGTTCAACACTGCTCCTCTGTAATATGTATCCAAGCAAGCATCCAATTATAGGCTTTATATTCAGTTTGTACATGTCTGGCCAAACATTTTAATTAATAAGCCATGGTCTCATCAATCCTATGTCTCCCCGGCTGCTGGTGCTGTCATCCTTTATAAACAGACATCTCTGGTAGAGTGGTGTGAATACGATCGGTGGTGATCCGAATGCTGTGGGTATGAGTTCCGGCACAGATGGTGTTTGAATGGTAATTCATCTTAATGCATTTCTCTGCCTCCTTGTGGTGTCAGCAGCTTCCTCATAAGTAACTTCTGATGAAGCTGCTGACACCACAAGGAGGCTTGGAAATGCGTTAAGATGAATTACCATTTAAACACCATCTGTGCCGGAGCTCGTACCCACAGCATTCGGATCACCACTGATCGTATCCACACCACTTTCCCAGAGATGTCTGCATCTAAAGGATGACCGCACCAGCAGCCGGGGAGACATAGGATTGGTGAGACCAAGGTTTATTAATTAAATTGTCTGGCCAGACATGTACAAACTGCATTTAAAGCCTATAATTGGACGCTTGCTTGGGTACATATCACAGAGGAGTCTGTGAGCTAATTTAATTCTACTGCAACAGTTTCTACATAAGCAGCTGATCCAAGTACACTTGAAACAAAGTTTCCATCTGATGAACTCTAATGTGTTAACCTGGAGTGGTGTATTACGAGCTATTGGGCTACATAGAGAAAATATCTCTGTTACATTTTATATGAAGTGGTGTATTATGAGCTATTAGGCTACATAAAGGAAATACCTCTGCTGCAGTTTTATATGGAACTTTTATTGCTTTGTGCTATAGATCCACTGCAGTTTTAATTATGCTATATGTATTAATTATAGAAGATATCGATCCTAAAAAAATGACCAGTGATTGTGTTTTTTGTATTTTTTGGATATTGAATTTTAATAAATTGTTTATTAATTCCTGAGTGCTCTAATATTTTTATTTTGGGTTTTACTACATTTCATAGGGTTGGGCAAACCCTATATTTCTAGCAGCACAGGAATTAAGTTGATAAGCGCGTGGTCACACACCCTCTTTTTTTCTGTGTTTTTTCCTAGTGAAAGACCTAAACAAAAAATTCAAGTTGGCTGCTTACAAAGCCCAGCCCCCTAATGCCTTCTTGTGACCTACATCTTCATCTTACCTCCTGTAGTTTAATACATAGCTTCAAAGTTTTGAAAGTGAACACATTAAATATTGTCCAACCCCTCCTTCACATTGCATTTTAAACCAGTTACTTGGCTATAAATGTTTCTATGGGTCATTCCATTACATTGGCCTCTCCTATGAGGCGCACAACTGGATTCTATTTCAGTAGGTTAAATACATTCTTAGAAATTACCCTTTTTAAAACTGGTGCTTTTATTTGTAAAAGTTAGATCATATGTACTGGCTGACCCTGAGATCTCAATCTGTGAGACTGGCAATCAGTGAAGCCTCTGCAGCACAGGCACATTTGAGGCTGTGGATGTCAGTTATCTTACTGTATGTACAGTAGTAGTGACTTTACCCAATAGATTACCAAATACATGGCAATTACATAGGATTAGCATTCAATCCGAAGCCTATTCAGACTGGTGGCTTTTTTTAGTAGTTACCATTCCATATTGTATATTAGTTTTCTTAACCTTGAAAACTTTGAAACTGCTGAGAAAATAGACAGCTGCAAGCTCCGGAGGACATTGAAACTGTACATAGAACTATGACTGATTTGCTGATATGCTTACAGCTAAATATGTACATACTGTATTTGCAATATCCACTGTACACAGTGACGCTGATTGTGACTCATTCAGATCTGTGTAAGGATGAAACCATCCAGTCTTTGTATACATGCATAGGCAGATGCAAATTTAGGCATCTTTGCTTACTGTATGTCTGTCCTCTTCTAAGTTGTATGTAACTTAGCTGGATCTGTCTGTAAAATTGGATGTTTTTGGGATGGAACTGGGTAGTGACTGTGATCACATGTAACCTCCCTGACTTATGAGGTGGTGTAATACTCCTGCATTTAAAGCTTCATACAAATCTCAGTCAAACGTATGGGGAAGGGAAGTCTGTTTCTGATCAATCTTTTGTTTCTAGAATTGGGCTGGTGCAAGAGACCATACTAATGACCGTTGCGGCGGATGGCAAAATGTAAATGGGCAGGAAAGCTTTTACTTGCACTGAACCACCCCATTAGTTGAGTTGGAACTTGCATTTGCATAAGATAGTTAATTTGGTTTCCATGGCTTCCAGCAAATATGGCCACTTTAAGTGGGAATCAGAGTCAGTCCAAGTACCTGAATAGTTATGTCAACAGAGATGCGAGTAGACATTTTGGTGCCCTGTGCCAGAAAGCACTGGTGCCCCCATGTTCTGAATAGGGACAGTGCCCTAAAAAGGGCACATGGTCTTGCAGGAATGGAACTTTGTCACGTCACACATATGTGCCCCTTTTTCATGCTACATTACACAGTAGTGCTGCTTATTCATGTTACGCACCAGTAGTACCCCTTATACACAGTATGCTACACCCTAGTGCCTCTTATACACAGTATGCCACACAGTAGTAGCCTTTATACACAGTATGCCACACAATATTATTGCCAAGAAAAAAACACAAATCTTTATTTTAATATTCCCCCCTCCTGGAGATAAAATAGCAGCCAGTCAGCTTCGTTTGAAAAATGGCAATAACTGATTAGTACTTTATCTCTGTCCACTTTATCTCTCTCCAAGGCTTAGTACATACACCTTAAGGTCCCTTTCCATCATATTACTGCAGATGGTATTCCAGTTTTACACCAAAGTATTCCAGTACTTGTTCAAATAATAATGCCCTGCCCACACATATTATACTACAGAGCTAAAATGTAAATAGGCAAGCAATACGGGATCAGTACTAAATCCCGCTGGACGGGATCCCGGCGGTCGAAAAACCGATGCAGGAATCCTGACCACACAATGCCGACAGGGGTGGCGAGCGGAACGCAGCCACTTGGGGGCACGGTGCCTCGCTACGCTCGGCACACTAATTAATTCTCCCTCTATTGGTGTCGTGGACACCCACGGAGGGAGAATATATCGGGATTGTGCCAGTCGGGATTCCGGCATCGGTATTTCGACCGCCGGGATTCCGTCCGGCGGGATCTTGACCGCATCCCAGCAATATGTACCCCACCACTATGCTTTTTGTAGAATATAAACTGGTTTTTGTCCCATAAAATGCCATTTAATAATCTGTCCGGTAGTTTATAGGTCTTCCTTCATCCTTATTGCTTACTGTTTTGATAAGTAATGAATGTTGCAAAAAACAAATTCAAAATATTGTTGGTAATGTGTAGTACTGTAGCTATTATTGCCATAGTTTGCCTATAGGTACACTGTTTTATATGCAAATCACAGTTTGAGCATGGGTACATTTAAATCCATTTATTGCATATAGTAGTAAATTAGATGCACAAGGGAAATGCTGAAGAGCGACAATAACAATAGAGGGATACGAGCTTTAATAAGGAATCTCTCTGGCGTTGTACATCACTGGAAATGATACTGTTAAACTATTAGAATGGGAGCTGCACTGTTTTGAAGTCTGGACACTTTTTTGTTTTTTGTCAGTAACAGAGACCACTCCATTGTTTGTCTAGTTCAGTAGCAGAATAAAGTGAATAGAAGTAAAGATGGTATGTATCGAATGAACAAGTATGGGAGTGGATTTGTAGCCCTTGTCCTTGCTTAATACAACAGCTAGCATTGTGTCACAATCACCTCTTGCCATCAATCATTTTCTTCTTGTACAGAGACTGATGCATTGCTTTTTATGTTTTTAGTACTAGCTCCTTTTAATAAATATTGGACATAGATTAGTTTATCAATAGTCAACTTCACAGTGTGAAGTAGGTAAAGTGGATGCCTTATTTTCCATACGACTTTTTCATCACAACTAAATGAAACACCATGAAGTGCGCCTCTGCTATAGCCAGGCATATTTTTCACCTGAAAATGTGTTGCCTACAAATGCATCTTAGTTGCAATGTGATGAGACTAGGGTGCAACAGGAGACTGCATTGATTAATTTGTTATGCAACACATAACACATTTGAGTCTGAATCTGATGCATTGGCTCTTTTCCATGCAAATTCCACTGTGCTTCTTGTACAGATCTAGTCACACACCGATATACAAGTGTAGCACATTAAATTAATCTGTGCATCTCTGTCACATCACTTTGCAATGAAGATGCATTTTCAGACAAAAAAAAGACAACTGGCTAGGGGTGTATCAAGATAGAAGGGGCCAGTGGTGCAAGTAGAAAAAGAATCTTCATGGTACTGTGTGCGCGCTCCAAAAAATGGGCGTGGCCACATGGGGTGTAGCCAATGAAAATGGGTGCATGATACACATATGACCCCAATAGTGCAGTGCCAGATACACATATGCCCCCAGTAGTGTAGTGCCAGATACACACATGCCCCCACGGTGCCAGATATGCCTGCACAGTGCGAGATACACATATGACTCCAATAGTGCAGTGCCAGATACACATATGCCCCCAATAGTGCCAGATACACACATGCCCCCAGTAGTGGAGTTCCAGATACACATGTGCCCCCAGTAGTGCCGTGCCAGATACGCACATGACCCCACAGTGCCAGATATGCCCCCACAGTGCCAGATACACGCATGCCAGATATGCCCCCATGGTGCCAGATACACACATGCCCTCACGCTGCCAGATACACACATGCCACCACGCTGCCAGATACACACATGCCCCCACACTGCCAGATACACACATGCCCCCACGCTGCCAGATATGCACCCACGATGCCAGATACACACATGCCAGGTATGCCCCCACAGGGCCAGATAGACATATGCCCCCACAGTGCCAGATATGCCCCCACTGTGCCATATATGCCCTCAGCAGTGCAACTCGCCATTATTGCTGCTGCTGCCTGGGGCCGACTGTGCAGTGTGACTGTCGGGGAGAGGAGATCGCTGCACGCGCCTCTCCTGCCCCTCTCCTGCCCTCAGTCCGGTCTCCTCCTGCGGTCTCAGTCCGGTCTCCTCCTGCTGTATCTCAAATTAGGCGCTGAGCTCATGGTCTGGCAGTGGCAGCTCTTATTGGCTGCCAGTCCGCGAGCTCTGATTGCTCATGGACCGGCGTTTGATTGTAATACATGCCGCCACCACTGGACTCGGAAGAGGTGAAACTGACTGGGCAGGAGAGGAGGCCAGTCTGCTGCACTCTCCTCTCCCTGACAGTGCCTGCAGGGTGGTGGGGGTGGCAGGGTACACAGTACTGCCCCTTACCGCCATACTTGCTGCACTGGGAGGAGCCCAAGTGTAGTCTCTGTCTGGGCCCCCTCCCCTCCTCGGTAGACAACAGTGCTGCTCTGAGCTCTAGTGGACTCTGACAATGGGCCATTTTCCCGGTGTTTTCCCTACTATGCATGTGCAACATGGTGGGAAAATGGTGTCCGCTCCATTTTCCTGGTGACTTTGCAGCAATGCAGATGCCAACACTGAACCCTGGAAAGGCAAGTATAGAAAAACAGGGTATGTGGTGTATGGACCCCCCTGGGCCACACACACACTGTACCCATTATATATATGCCTTTGCACCTGGCACTAGCAAAGTCTCACAGGACTCCATCGTCTATTGGGCCTAATTTAGACCTGATCACAAAAGCAAAATCTTTCTCTAATCGGCAAAACCATGTGCACTGCAGATGTGGCAGATATAACATGCAGAGACATTAGATTAGGGTGGGATATTTTGTTTCTGTGCAAGGTAAATACTGAGTGCTTTATTTTTACACTGCAATTTAGATTTCAGTTTGAACACACCCCACTCAAATCTAACTCTCTCTGCACATGTTATATCTGCCCACCCTGCAGTGTGCATGGTTTGGCCCATTAGATAAAAAGTTGGCTGTAGTGATCCGGTCTGAATTAGGCCCATTGTCTTTCAAAGTCCTGTACAGTAGCAATTTATTGAAACTGTCCCTTTAACACTACTCCTTTAAGATAGAAAAATTATATACACAATTTTTTTTTAATTATAACCCTATTCAGTCTTTAAAATGTACTTGGTAACCTTAATGCTACATATATCTATAAATAGCAGAACAACGACTTTTATGAGTGACTTGTTTCTGTGATGTCCATTGTTACATCATATACAGATGGAGCCACGCTCATTGAGTGTGGTTGCATTGCAGATAGGGGGGCGCGCAACATGCCTAGGCGGGCCTGTCGCAGAGCGTACAGAGAAGCCCCCATTCACTTTGAATGGGGCACGTGTGCGTCTATCACGCCGTCTGGCTCCATCTGTACCACATAGTCTGTAGAATTGCAGAAATATATTGGCGTTGTATTTGGTTGCTCTGTGTCTGAGGGGTGGTATTCAGGTGACCGGCGGTCGGGAGACCGACGGTCACATGACCTCCACCAACATCCTGCCCCCTCACTATCTGGACGGCCGGCATACCGACCAACAGGGACTATTTCCACTTGTGGGTGTCCACGACACCCATAGAGTGGGAATAGAAGACCGAGCCCCTTGCGGGCTTGCTGCACTCGCCATGCTGACCAGCGGTCTCCTGACCTCATGCACCACAGTAATCTAACTACTGATCTTGGGGTGTGTTAAGAAAAGAGTAGAAGAAAGAGGCAGCCATGTTCTGCCACTGGAACTTACATTGCCAGGTAGGGTTTGTCACTTCTATAGCTAGCATGGTTCCTGACAAGCTATCATGGAGAAACAATGAAACCCAGGTCCAGCTCAGAGGAGCTCGATTAAACTCAGGTCCAGCCTTGGAACACTGGGAGACTCCATGGTTGTTCCTGTTGTCTACTTGTCCAGTCAATAGGTGAAGGGGCAGGAGGGGGTGCACTGTCTATTCTGGCAGTCTTGGGCCCCACAATTTTGATGGCAACCATGCCTCCAAAACATGGATCTAACTAATAATTATGGGTTGTGTTTACATAGGCTGTCAGCCACCATGGGGCATTTTAAGAGAAGAGGGGACCCATGTGCAGCTTCTATCTAGGCCCCCACCTCTGTAGCCAGCAGTGTGTGTGAGTGCTAGTACTGTAGACTCGAGCAATGCGCTAGAGTCTACTGCACATGCACATGCACTGGGAAAATGGCACAGTGGTAATTTTCCTGATCATTTTCCTCTTGCACCGCCATGCCATTTCTCAGGTGATTTTGCAGCGCTGCTGTTGCTGCTAAGAACTGAATAAATGGGTGCAGTGTCTGGTGTGGGCAAGAGAGGCAAACATAGGTGTGCGCAGGGGGGGTGCCTGGTGCGCACAGGCACCCCCTAATGTCTGGCACCCTGATCTCACATGCCTGATGTAGCGATCGCCGAACAAGCTGATTACTGTCTCCTCTGCGCTGCACCCTGTCAGGACTGTATTACTGACCAGACGCCTGGGTTAATCAAGGGTGCCACTGCCACCGGCTTTCAAACTCCCATCTCCACCTCCATGTACAAAAACAGTATGATGTGATGTGATTACGCCCACCCGCCACATGCCCACCTCTCTCCTTCTATGCTATGCCAATGCCAGCCACTGATGAGGATCAGCATGCAGCCAGTGTTCCTCTTAGGAAGACAAATTAAATACTGGCAGGCGGTCGGCAGCAACATTGACACGTCACTCGTTTTTCCAGCAGCAGCAGTACTAGTCTGCGACTATCAGTGTCAGTGAGTGACTGACTTGTAAGTAAGCTGCTGCAGCTTGCAGAGGAAAGAGAGGGGGAGCCAGACCAGGCTGAGGAGGAGCAGTGTAATTGCAGTGAGTGCCATCAGGGGTGTTTGTTTGGTGCACACCACAACATCTGACAATGTATCTGCTTTATTAGGATTGGTACAAGGGTGGACATTTTATATTGCATTGACAGTCAATAGATGGTGCTAGACACGCCCAAAAGGCAGTGCTAGACACATCCCTCCAACGGTGCACCCCCTAATAAAATGTGCTGCGCACGCCTATGGGGGCCAAGTGCATATCACACACTGCACCCTTGATGGCATGCGCTTACAGGGGTGGGGGATGGTTGCACAGGGAGTGCTGCCATCCAGTTATTGGGCTGATTTATTATAGTAAAGGTGAGATCCTTGGGGTCTGAATTGTGAGATTACATATAGTTTCTAAACTGCATTAAAATTATAAATGCTCTTATAGTCTTAAATTTAATAGACCATTCTTTTGCCAGTATAAGACAGACCACAGCTACATGACATTTGTATAGTATATTACAAATGTGGTTAAACAAGTCTCTCTCTTTATGGAATTTTTTTTATTTTCCAAAGTAAAAGTTGTCTCCTCCTCCCCCCCCCCCCCCCCCCCCATATGCTTACAGACAATGCTTCTGTTACACTGGAAGCTATCCTCATTTTTAGCTAAGCAATTGCCATTTTTTTTCTTACTGTACCTTCTTATTCTGTGATCTTAATTTGTTAGAGACCAATATACTTTTCAGCGGATCCCGGTGGTGAGTGTAGCGGGATTATGAGGGGGCGGGATGTAGGGGGAGGTTATGTGACCGTCTGTCTCCTGACCACCGGTCACATAACTACATCCCCTTTTCAAAGTGTTAGCCATACTTACCAACTATCTGGCTGCTCCCTCCGAGTCAGTTCACCAGGGAATGGGGCTCGAGAAAAGGGGGCAGTCAGAGGGCGTGGAGACACGAATGCGTCATCGTGACCCTTCCCCCTGTGAATCGTATCATCACCCTGCCCACTTTTCCTTTCACTGTGGGCAGCTGCGGGGGTAAGCAGAGGGTGCCACCAAGTTGCGGGAGGCTTGCCTCCTTTTTCAGGTGTCTGGAAGTGCCACCCCGATTTTTGGGAGCCTCATGGCTATTCCAGGAATGTAGGCAAGTATGGTGTTAGCTCTTCTATATTCCATATGTGTTTTGTCAGGTAGAACCAGTCACAGAACAGGGTCTTTTAACAATACAGGTTGAGTCTCCCTTATCCAAAATGCTTGGGACCAGAGGTATTTTGGATATGGGATTTTTCCGTATTTTGGAATAATTGCTTACCATAATGAGATATCATGGTGATGGGACCTAAATCTAAGCACAGAATGCATTTATGTTTCATATACACCTTATACACACAGCCTGAAGGTCATTTTAGCCAATATGTTTTATAACTTTGTGCATTAAACAAAGTGTGTCTACATTCACACAATTCATTTATGTTTCATATACACCTTATACACACAGCCTGAAGGTCATTTAATACAATATTTTTAATAACTTTGTGTATTAAACAAAGTTTGTGTACATTGAGCCATCAGAAAACAAAGGTTTCACTATCTCACTCTCACTCAAAAAAGTCAGTATTTCGGAATATTCCGTATTTCGGAATATTTGGATATGGGATACTCAACCTGTATTCCTCAATGATTTTGTATAATATCTTCAATTTTATTAACTTATAAAGGGGCATTTGTATTCTTTCCTATCATCCGCAAATATACTGCTGTCTTATCTTTAAGAAGATCCTCCCTTTCATTTTGTGAGGCTGGGTACCCATTAGACAATGTATCGTCCGATACATTGTTCCAACATGGATCAGGAACAATATATATTGGCCATATTGTCTAGTGTGTATGCACGCTCCCACAGGGTGTTCCCTTGGTTATCCTGTTGGGCTTGCAGCATGCCCAATGAGATGATCCTGGCAATGACGCATACATTCTAAATGTGGCAGTGAATGATATATCGTGTGGTCACATGATATATCATTCAGTGTGTCCGGCTGACCGATATATCCTTATATTGGTCATGCCAGCCTAAGGCTTTGGGTTTTTTTTGCTGCAACTAGATCTTATTAATATTCTCTTTTAAGAAATCTATTGGTAAATAAATCAGATTGTTTAAGAAATTCGTCTGTTTTAGGGCAATTCTTTTGAACCCTTAAAATTTGTTAATATGGGACATTCTTAATCCATGGTGGAAAGTAGCACCTGTCAGATGGAATATAACAATTTGCATTTTTAAAATGGGTACTGATAGAATTTTCTTTTTAAAAATCACTATTTCCCACAACCAATCCAAAAAAATAATTTTCTCATTTACAGTATTTAATTTATATGTAAATTTTAGATTAGAATTCTTTTGCCCTGTACAAGTTATGAATTCTTCTATATCTGGACCATCACCTTTGCAAATAATTGCAAGATCTTAAATATACTGTATCTCTTAAAGAATATGCTCCCCCTCCACTGAAGTTCTCCTTATCCCTTTAGTACTCAGGTCTGGTTATCAGACATCCTCAGATTTATCAGCAGAAACTATGTAGGAAGAAAATATTATAAAAACTGGATTTAATGTGTTTGTCAGATGCACTAACACTTTTACAATAAAAACAAGCATCTGAAAGAATTTCACAAGTCCTCCTCGAGTGTATCAAGTTTTCTACTGTCACATAATGAAAATGCGCCTTCATACAGCTATAAAGTGATGCTAAATCTCGGGAAACCTCTGTAGAAGCAGGTGAAAAATCATCTTTCTGTTAATAGGAAATCCAAGTACACCATCATTTTCCATAGACACATTTTGACTGAATGCATTTTTATATTTTTATTTTACTAAAACATGAAAACTAAAGTAAAATAAAACCTGTATAGGATGTGCTGGGTATGAATGTACTGAATATAAATAGAAGCTGAAAATAAAATTCACAGTAATCTTGTAGTAAAAGATTGATACTAAATTCTGTTCGGTGCTAATAAATTATCCCCACAGTTAAATTCTGAGGCACAAAGTCGCTATAAGGGAAACACACAATGTTCTAAAAGTCACTTTATGATTGAGTCACACTCTCCTTTACATATAAAATTGTTAGTTACAGGGTGATATATTACATGTTCTTCTACTACCTCCCGGTGGATACACTGTTGTCAAATAGATACTGATGATATAACACTGTGCTGCACACATCACCACATAAAAGGCAGCACAAACAGTGTCTCATGTGGTAGAGAGAACTTTCCCTGTGCTGTACAAACTTACCAAGTGAGATCAAGAAGTAACGAATACTGGTATTGCTAATATTGGCAAATTCGCAGTAAATAGATATGGTCCTTGTCAATAGATAGTCTCAAGCACACACAGAGTAAAAAAGTTTTAAATATTGTGTGTATGTATATAATATAATGACACCGGGATCCCGGCAGTCAGAATGCCGGCAGCAGAGCAAGCGCTACAAAGCCCCTTGCGAGCTCGCTGCGTTCGCCCCAGGTTCTATTCCCACAGATTCTATTCAAACTGCAAAATAATTTACTACTGAAATATTGTGTGTGGGTCTGTGAAATACTACTGTATGTGGATTGTGCACTACTGGATATTAACATATTATTGCAAACTGCCTATTTCTTCTTTTAATTTCCAGGTTGGGATTCCCTATGATGATTGTTTCCACCACAATTGGAATGAGTTATCTACTGGTAACACATGTTGTGTTAAGGTGGAATGCGTAAAACAGCAGCAAAGAAGATTAATTTCTCCAATTTTAAGGCTGTGTCAATAAAATCCAATGATTATTATTGAGTGAGGAAATACTGATTTCAACTGAATTCAGAAAACCCAAGAGGAATCAAGAAATCAGATGAAATTGTGCTTGCATCAGTCAGTAGATAATTCTCTGAAACAATAGATGTGATATCTTACCCATTTTTAATTTTGATGAGTGATATGAATGTGGCATTTAGTAATTGAATGAATAATTGACTGTTAACTCATCAAATAATTATTGCTTGAATTTTTACCAATAAAGCACAAAATATAGTCCTCTAAAAAGCAAACCAACTAGGGGTCAGGTTAGCTGCCTGTATTGGACAGAGGATGTAATAAAAACTTTTGAGACCCCTCTCCCACTTCAACAACAGCTTCTTCTGTTCTATTTAAAGGTTACACATCTATTGACTGTCATGCGCAATGTCCTGAGTATTTCATTAAATACAGGTAGCAGGTTCCTTTCAATTTGATAAGGTATATTTACACTGTGGTCCTTTCTATGTATTACAAAGCAGTTTAAACTTTACCAAAAAAACCCAAAATATTGTTAAAATTTAAAAAAAAATGCAAAAAAAATCTGTACCTTGGAAAAAATAAAAAATAAACCTTACTTTCACCTAAAAGAACACCGGCTTGTCATTGTTTATTTATGTCAAATTACAATATTACAGGCAAGTAGAGCATTTTGAATGTTATGGATCATTAAAAATGTAGAATATAATATCTGTATAAAATAGCTACTGTATGTATTTCCTGACAGCATTGTTTATGTAGGAACTTTTAATGGTGATTTTTATACTCTATTAATGGCACGGGTCGCTTATTTGCACTTAGATACGGATGGATGCAATAGGAATAGAAGATCACCAATCATTTACCATAACTTTAATTGCAACTACATGTAGATGCAGCTCAAAAAGAAAGTGTTTTTTTTTCTCATTTGCAAATTGAAACTGAAGTTTAGTCTAATAAATGTTGAGCAATTTGCATGAATCAATTTTTCATTATAATATGCAAGCATTTCCTGTATTGGAAAGGTGTGTACAGGCTTTAAGAAGTAGCAAAGCTGTGTAGATACCAGCAGATGCCTTACAACTATAAACAGCCCAGTTACTTAACCAGTGGAGTGGTTTTATCAAAGATAAAGCAGGTACAGCCATACTCACTACAACTCTAACAATTAACCTCTTGCGCTATAAAATAAGATATGGCTGATATTCAAATAACCAAACTATTCAGTAAATTTCATACGTTTTAATACATATAAAAAATCTAGACCGGTCTATAATATATGACAATATATGATCATAAATAAGTTAAATAATACGAAATGCAAATTCTCAAGGAGGTGGATCCAAGCTTTTCTGTGCACAGTCATATACGAACAAACAAAAATCCGTATCTCAGTCCGTATATTTATATTAATTATAACGTGGAACAGCTTTCATTAGAACCCGTATAAATATTGTTGCTCCTTAATGGAATTTAG
This sequence comes from Pseudophryne corroboree, assembly GCF_028390025.1. Classification (NCBI taxonomy): domain Eukaryota; kingdom Metazoa; phylum Chordata; class Amphibia; order Anura; family Myobatrachidae; genus Pseudophryne; species Pseudophryne corroboree. Next base: position 388,814,071 of record NC_086445.1, read on the forward strand.
ATGACAAAGTTCCTTATAATATTGCCCATCAGCAAGGACAAAAACGTTACATGGAAAACTTGCTCCCAGCTGGAGCCTTACATGTAGCTTCCGTCAGCGATGTTTGACACAAGGGGGAGTCCCAATGATGAACACAGCGGCCGCGGAATGAGGAATCCTGTGCCTGCACTGGTGCCCGCTTGCAGCGATGATGTCCAGTCACGGGGCTCGGCGAGACCGCACCACTTTATTGGACCCTCATATTGTCATCTGAACCCGTCTCCATTACTGACATTTGTACTGTCATCAGCCGGACACTGATTGGGAGGAGAGAGACTGCGACCTGGGTGCTTGCAAGCAGCACTAAAGTGGTGTGGTCTCGCCGAGCCCCATGACTGGACATCATCGCTGCAAGTGGGCGCCAGTGCAGGCGCAGGATATCAGCCATATCTTATTTTATAGCGCAAGAGGTTAATTGTTAGAGTTATGGGATTAGCATATGGGTTTCCAGTGCTAATTATTCTGACTTGTTTACCCCAAGTCAGTAATTCTTTTGCAGCTTGAAAAAGATTTTTTAATTATATATTTGTGACTAGTTATCCACTAGTGCCTGGTTGCAGTTTTTGTATTTGACAGCCTTACTCACTGTTGTACACACTGGAAGATGAAATATCGGTTATTTCATCAGGAAATCACAGGTCTCACTGGAGCGAATTGGAAGACTGTCTTCCACTGTGGCACTTCTCACACACGGACAGATTTAAGAACAGTTGATATGAGGGGGAAGCGATATCAGAGCATGTAATGTGCGCTATATTGCTTTCCCCATGTATGACAGCCACGGTGTGTGCCCAGTGACAGGAGTGCTATTTGCCCACACAGTCTCAAGATAGCCCCACACATGCTCAGTAGTAGCCTTGGTGGCTACCTTGGTGAAGGGAATGAAACTTTCTCTGGCTGGGTCCACAGGATTATCCACAGGATAACATTGGGATATTGTCGAGCGACAGCGAAAATGGCACCAACACGGTCACGAGCTTTCTTGCCTCCCAGGATGCATTGGGGCCTCCACTATATAGTCCCGCCCACTGACTCAGTCAGATCAGTTTTTTGCTTGGTGCGGCAGGAAGCCGCATGGTCACAGGGCTGCTGTGAAAGCAGCCTCAAGTTTTCATTACTTTATTTTTATAGACTTACTATGATGTTTTTTTAGAGCAACTTCTCTTAACAGCATCTTAAACGCATATTAGAAAGAGTCGCTCCAACAACTCCCCACCGGGTCGCAACAATGCTTACTTTCGGGTATCCGTGCTGTCTCGACGGGCGTCTTTGTCGGATGTTCTAGCAGGTCCAGCAGACGTAACCAGGCTGTGGCCGGAGCATGGGGAGACGGTGAGTCTATGGACTTCCTCTTACTAGAGGGGTCAGGACACAGCTACACTGATTTGGTGGAGACTACAAACAGTGTGTTGATGCGCCGAACATCTCGAGTGTGACAGCGCTACGCTCTGGGGATCATAGGTGCCAGGACTGGGTAGAGGCCGCGATCCTGGGAGTTTAAGTCAACGGGGGGATTCAGACGCTCTCCTGGCCATCCCTCCTCCGAGTTCATGGCCAGTTCCCGCGTGTCTCTCGTTTCATGAACTGAATGACCTCACTTCCGGCTCAGACGCTACCACGAGGGTACTTGGTCGCAGCTTAGACGCTGTGGTTGTGTACACTGGATATAAACCCGCCCAGACCGAGTTGCAGGCATTAGCGTCTGCATACACGCAGAGCCGTCTTAACAGCAGTGTAGGCCCCTGGGCATAGCAGTGCACTGGGCCCCCTACTCATCCTCCAGCGGTAGTGGTGAGGGGTGCTATCAGCGGCAGCTTTGATGTCCCGCGGGCGTTAGGGGGTGTTTTATCTTCCACTCAGCATGTAGGACCTGGAGCAGTAATTTCTGCTAATTACTCCTTTACTGCACAGATGGGGCTAAACTGTAGAAGGGGGCATTGGGGTGAATGAATGGGGCCCCGGTACATGACTTCCAGGGTGGTAGGGGTGTTTAATACGTAGCGGAGGGGTGGATAGTAGAGTGGGCTTAATATTGATCATTTTCCGGTGGGAGGGCAGCTTGCTTGACTACAGATATCTCATGTTCCTGGAAAGAGATTTCTTAGCTTTTAATGGGATAAAAAAAACTAGAGAGTCCCACCTTTCAGGAGATTCTGGGGACTTGGGGATCAGAGTTCAGGAGCCAGAGCAATCCACCAACGAAAATATAACTGCATATTAGGCGTGTGGAGCTGAAGCAGGGACCAGCTGCTTGCAGGCTGATATCTATGGTTCTGGGCATAGTAGAGACAAGCTGCCAGTGTCCACCAAAAGGGGAGAGTCACAGATTTTGGATTCTACCCTCAGAGAAACTCTAAGTCAGATAGAACCCGAAATATCTGGCTGGAAAGAGCAATTAACAGGCTTGGATGGGGACCACTGCTTTCAAGTCGGAAATCTCCAGTTCCCCAGGGCCGATTTTAAAAATTCTGGTACCCCTGGAAAGATGGGACCCTCGGCTATCAGCATAGGGCCCTTACACTCCTGGGGCCCTTGGGCAAGAGCCCATACGAAAAGACGGCCCTGCATACACGTGGAAGTCGTACAGCGTCCGTGTCCGTTGGTGAGCGTCCGTGTCCGTTATCAGTTATCAAGAGCAGCAGTGTACACCAGTAGCGTCTGAATCCACTCAGCGTCTTACGAGCGTATTTGCTTGGATATGGAAGTGCGGTGAGTCTCCCTGTATCCCGCTCTCTGGAGGCAGGGTATACAGTACTAGAAATTCTCTCTACTTCTTAGTATGCATTGTTAATTTTTAGTACCTATTGCATATGAGACCTGTATATTACTGTGTTATCTGCATGTTATGTTGAAAATAGAACCAGTTAAAACAGAAGTACAATTTTCCTACTTATGTATAAGTTGTTATGGAGGTTGTATTCTCATATGACAATGTCTAATGCTTTAACATGTGACTGACTGCTAGTATGTGTGCTGACTTTTCTATGTAATGTCAGTCCTGTTCTGACCCTCAAATCAGGTGCACTGTGGTCAGATTGATCTCACCTCTATATACTGACATATAGGGTGTTCTTCAGTCACAAATTGTGTAGTCGATAACAGGTTAATACCATGTCTGTGAGCAGCAAAAGTGAGGAGAATTTATCAAGCACTCCTATAGCCCTAACATGCTTATCTTGTAAGTCAGGGGTAATTGATATGAATCAATTGGTCACTTATGAGGGTTTGTGTGCAAACTGTTTCGCTTTTCAGCAAAGTAAAAAACAGGAGTTGGTTCAATCACCAACAGAGCCACCATGGAATATGTTCGCAAAGACTCTGTCTTCAATAGCGGACAGGTTAGCTCCGGTAGCACCACCTCAAGGGTTAGGTTGCACACTGAACCCATACATGCAGCTCCCTTCCTATGGTTTGGTTCCAGTAGCCTCTACAAGCAACCAAGGGGCAGGTAAGACTAAGACAGATACGTCTGTGTGGCAGACTACACAAGATGATACATCGGATGATGGTGAGGAAACAATAGATTCAACTCCGTATGATGATCAGTCGCAGAGTTTTAGTTCAGAAGATGTAGCTGAACTTATTAATGCCGTGAAGGCTGTGCTTTCTTTGGAAGAGCCAGCCAAGACTGTGTTAAAAGCAAAATCACCTGTATTTAAACGAACAAAATCCGTGAAAGCTGAAGTTCCAGCGTCAGATGAGTTGACAGAAATGATGGATGAGTCTTGGGCAGTGCCCAGTAAAAAGTATAAGATTCCTAAGAGATGGGATTCTTATTATCCATTGCCTGCTGGGGATTGTTCGAAGAGAGAAGTTCCTCCAAAAGTATATGCACATGTTCTGTGACTTGTGCATAAATCTGCTTTACCACTGTCATCTACCTCTTTGAATGATGTCACAGACAGGAGGGTAGAGAGCCTTTTGAAAAATATTTTTTCTCTAGTAGGAGCAGTGGTAAGACCTGCTATGGCTTCGGCCTTGGTAGCAAAGGCTATGGGCGAATGGATAGAGGAACTAGAGAACAGCATCCCTTCTCCTTCGGGGGAGCAAGAAGATCGTTTTTGCCGTTTAAGACAATCTGCCCAGTATTTGGAAGAAGCAGCAATTGATGTAGGTACAGTTGCTTCTAAAGCTTCAGCCTTGACAGTAGTCGCTCACAGAGCAATTTGGCTACGTACCTGGAAGGCAGATACGGAATCCAAGAAAGAATTTGAAGCATTGCCTTTTGTGGGTAATATATTATTTGGAAAACCTTTATCGGAAATCCTAGAATCAGAGGCTGAATCGAAAAAGGTCAGATTTCCGGCTACCTATAACACTAAGTCCAAGGGTTTAAAATTTAGCTCTTTTCGTTGGCAAAGCGAAAGCAAAAGAGGAGCCTAAACAACCCCAGTTTAAATCCAGGGTAGGAAGCAGTGGGCTAGCAAAAAGCCAGCTTCCAAACCTGAACAGAAACCCTCAGCCTGAAGAGACGGGCCTCCTCCTGGAGGATTCCAGGGTTGGGGGCCGACTCCTTCAATTTGCACACATATGGCAACAGTCAACAGCAGATGCCTGGGTGCAGAAGGTAGTATCTCGGGTATGGGTTCCCGTTCAGGAGGCAGCCTCCTCAAAGATTTTTTTGCACCACCCCGTCTCGTATAGAGTCGAAGGCCAATGCCCTGCAAGAAGCAGTCCAAAAATGACTGCAGTCAGGTGTGATTGTCCCAGTACCTCCATCACAAAAGGGACAGGGGTATTACTCCATTCTATTTCTAATCCAGAAACCAAATGGGTCATATCAACCAATTCTAAATCTGAAAATGTTGAACAAATACATATGGATCCCGAAGTTCCACATGGAGACATTACGCTCCATAATGTTGGCTATGGAACCGGGAGATTACATGGTATCTCTGGATGTACGGGATACTTACCTACATGTGCCTATAGCACTGTCACATCAGTGTTACCTAAGGTTTGCCATCCTCCAGGAACATTTCCAGTTCCAAGCTCTGCCTTTCGGGCTAGCTACAGCACCCAGGGTGTTTACCAAGATCATGGTGGTTATGGCAGCTTGTCTGCGCAAGCAGGGGATAAGAATATTCCCATACCTCGACGACCTGTTAATCTTAGCACAGTCGCAAGATTTACTGTTGAGCCATCTTCAACAGACGATAGTTTGTTTACAGAGACACGGGTGGCTCATAAATTGGGAGAAGTCGTCTCTGAATCCGTCACAGCGGATGGTTCATTTAGGGGCCATATTGGATTCAGACCTACAGAAAGTTCTCTTGCCATAGAAAAAGATAGTCAAAGTGCAGGTCATGGATCAGGAAGCGTTGCAAGCCCAGACAATGTCAGTCCATGCAGCAATGCAACTGTTGGGTCTGATGGTATCAACCTTAAACATGGTGGAATATGCGCAATTCCACTCCAGACCATTGCAGCACCTGATTTTGACCAAATGGAACGGAAATCATCAAACGATAAAGAAGCAGATGATAAAGATTCCAGTAAATGTAAAAAGGTCTCTAGCGTGGTGGCTACAGACAGACCATTTAAACAAGGGGAGACCCTTCTGGATAAAAGAGTGGCAAGTCCTGACAACAGATGCCAGCCTGCAAGGCTGGGGGGCGGTACTTGGAAGCCTATGGTTCCAGGGAAAATGGACCGCAAGGGAAAGTCGCCTGCCGATAAATCTGTTGGAGATAAGGGCCGTTTACTTGGCTCTAGTTCAGACAAAGGACAATCTACAAGGAAGACCAGTCCAGATCCGCTCAGACAATGCGACGGCAGTAGCATACCTCAATCATCAAGGAGGAACTCACAGCAAGAGTCTGATGGAGGAAGTAACTCCCATTCTAAGATGGGCGGAACTCCATCTCCTGGCATTGTCAGCAGTATTTGTACCGGGTGTACTAAATTGGGAAGCGGATTTTCTCAGTCGGCACACCATTCAGGAAACCGAATGGGCACTACACCTGGAAGTGTTTCAGACGGGTTCCGGTCTGAAGATCGACAGTGTCTAGGTCGACAATGTTTAGGTCGACCACTATAGGTCGACAATCACTAGGTCGACATGGATGGAAGGTCGACGGGGTTTCTAGGTCGACATGTGCTAGGTCGACAGTTCTAAAGGTCGACATGAGTTTTTAACATTATTTTTTTGGGGATTTTTTCATACTTAACGATCCACGTGGACTACGATTGGAACGGTAAAGTGTGCCGAGCGAAGCGGTAGCGGAGCAAAGGCACCATGCGAGGGGACGCGGTGCACTAATTTGGGATCCCGGTCACTCTACGAAGAAAACGACACAAAAAAATATATCCTCATGTCGACCTTTAGACCTGTCGACCTAGCACATGTCGACCTAGAAACCCTGTCGACCTTCCATCCATGTCGACCTAGTGACTGTCGACCTATAGTGGTCGACCTAAACATTGTCGACCTAGACACTGTCGATAAAACGAACCACACCCGTTTCAGACACTGGTGAACAGATGGGGTCTACCAGAGATAGACCTTATGGCGTCTCATCTAAACAACAAGGTTCCGAGGTACGGATCAAGAACAAGGGACCCAGGAGCGGTCCTGGTAGATGCACTGTCAGTAGAATGGAGGTTTCAGATGGCATATCTGTTCCCTCCGATATCTGTTACCCAGAGTTGTGAGAAAGATAAAACAGGCAAAAGGAGCAATTATTCTAATAGCTCCAGCTTGGCCAAGAAGGCATTGGTACACAGATCTTTTGAGAATGTCCGTGGAAGCACCGATACTGCTCCCTTAAAGTCCAGATCTGTTAATGCAGGGTCCTTGTTATCACAGTCATCTGGATCGCCTATCTTTGACGGCGTGGCTGTTGAAACCTCTATCTTAGAGGCTAAAGGATTTTCGAAACAAGTAATCCAAACCATGCTTAGAGCAAGAAAGCCTTCTTCGGCCCGTGTGTATCATAGAATATGGCAAGCCTATATTCACTGGTGTACTGGAAAAAATTATAATCCGAGATCTTTTAAAGTAGCTAGGATTTTGGATTTCCTTCAGGCAGGATTGGATAAAGGGTTGAAAGTTGCTTCCTTGAGGGTGCAAGTCTCGGCGTTGACTGTATGGTTTCAGCAGCAGATTGCTGATTTACAGGATGTACGTACATTTTTTCAAGGAGTAGTACATATTCAACCTCCATTTGTTCCTCCTGCAGCTCCCTGGGATTTGAATTTAGTTCTTAAATTCCTCCAGGGTCCTTTGTTTGAACCACTTGAGAGAGCAGATCTTAAGTGGTTAACGGTTAAAGTTCTTTTTTTACTGGCAATGGCGTCAGCCAGAAGAGTGTCAGATTTAGGAGCATTATCATGTAAGTCTCCTTTCCTAAGTTTTTTTACAGACAGCTAGATCTCGTTCTGAGAACTGCTCTATCTTCCAAAGGTGGTATCAAAGTTTCACCTGAATGAAGAAATTGTAGTCCCAGCTTTTCAGGTATCAGGACTATCTGCGGGAGGAGCGTCGCTGGACGTGGTCCGGGCTTTAAGAATCTACATAGATCGTACTAGTGCCATCAGGAAAACAGATTCTCTCTTCATCCTCTACGGATTCCATAGGAGAGGTTGGCCTGCTAGTAAACAGACTCTGGCGGTAATATCAGAAGCTTATTCTCATGCAGATCTCCCTATTCCGGCTAATGTCTCTGCACACTCTACACGTAAGGTAGGTCCTTCTTGGGCAGCACAGCAGGGTGCTTCAGCAGAACAGATATGTAGGGCAGCCACATGGTCTTCCATAAACACATTCATGAGACATTATGCCTTGGATACTTTTGCCTCTCATGATGCAGACTTCGGGCGAAAGGTCCTCCTGTGCAATCAGGAGCTCCCCACCACTAAAATGGCTTTGGGAATCCCAATGTTATCCTGTGGATAATCCTGTGGACCCAGCCAGAGAAATATACGTTATGGTAAGAACTTACCGTTGATAATGTGATTTCTCTTATGTCCACAGGTATCCACAGGGATCCCACCCTGACGCATCTGATTTGAGGATCTAGACAATCGCTAAACCTCTTCCTTCTTGTATGGAAGGGTGTGCATGTGTGTTCTTATCGCCTGTACAGGTCTCTACCTAATGTTCCTGCCTAAAATCGTTGTGGAAAGAACTGATCTGACTGAGTCAGTGGGCGGGACTATATAGTGGAGGCCCCAATGCATCCTGGGAGGCCAGAAAGCTCGTGACCGTGTTGGTGCCATTTTCGCTCTCGCTCGACAATATCCCAATGTTATCAACGGTAAGTTCTTACCATAACGTATATTTTCTGCAGGAATAGCAACATGGAGTCTGTGTAGTATTGCACTCCAGATGGCCATCCTCGCTACAAACTCCATGGGCCATATGTATTGGAATGTGAAACAGCCAGAACTCAGAGACTTCGGCCGAACTCATACTTTTTTTTTTTTAAAGCAGCACACTTTTCCAATGCAAAACCATGTTGGTTTTGCCTTGTAAATGTGTGCTGCTTTAAAAAAAAAACGTACGAGTTCGTCCAGAGTCTCAGAGCTCGCATTTCCATACATCCGACCCCATGTTACACAAAAATTCAAATAAAGATTTTTTTTTTGCAAACTGAAAAGGAAACTGGGTTAGACACCCAAAGAAACCTCTAAATAGCAAGTGATTTCAATTTCCTTTTTCTTCAATAACACTATAAGTGAATGTGGTGTGACACCCTTTTGTAAGCACATCTGCATGATTCTCTTCACTGGCAGTGTGAACTTGTAGAAAATGAGTCCATTAATGAAGTGGTGCCCTATCTTGATATGCTTGGTCCTCCTGTCATGCTTGGTGCTGTGTGATAGATCAATGGCACCTCCTATTATATCACTTGATGTAGACCTGGTGAACTCCAACTTCATGGAAGGTTCCCTTTAGATACCTCAGGATCCTGTTTGCAGCCATCTGCTGCTGTCTCCCTATGTCTATAGCAAATTGGCTGACTGGACCCAGGACTTTCATTTTGAACCTTTGTCCAAGTATCTCCTTTACTTCTCCAATGTGTTCTCTCTGGCCTGCCAATAGCAAATCATTAATGTAAACAACAATGATTAAGAGTTTCTCTTGTACAGGTTGAGTATCCCATATCCAAATATTCCGAAATACGGAATATTCCGAAATACGGACTTTTTTGAGTGAGAGTGAGATAGTGAAACCTTTGTTTTTTGATGGCTCAGTGTACACAAACTTTGTTTAATACACAAAGTTATTAAAAATATTGTATTACATGACCTTCAGGCTGTGTGTATAAGGTTATATGAAACATAAATGAATTGTGTGAATGTAGACACACTTTGTTTAATGCACAAAGTTAATAAAAATATTGGTTAAAATGACCTTCAGGCTGTGTGTATAAGGTGTATATGAAACATAAATGTATTCTGTGCTTCGACTTAGGTCCCATCACCATGATATCTCATTATGGTATGCAATTATTCCAAAATACGGAAAAATCCGATATCCAAAATACCTCTGGTCCCAAGCATTTTGGATAAGGGATACTCAACCTGTATTTACTTATGGTCTGTCTTTCAGCATTCAAAGTCCATTTGTTATACAATGGCATCTAAGTTTATGTACCACATTGGCCACTCTCCTTCAATCCTTTGTTGGAAGAAAAACTTATTTTTTAAACATCTTCTCATTATAACATTCTGGTGGGTACATATAGATAGTAACATATCATGTAATGCTGATATAGCCATGACTAGTTCTGTGCTAGATTTTGCCACAGAGGAATACATTTCACTATAATCAATTCCCAACTTTTGGGTTGTAACTATTTGTGACTAAGCAGACCTTGTAGCATGTGTCAGCTCTTACCTCCGGTTCTTGTCCTTGCGGCCTTCCTGTTAGCTGGCAGGTGCGGTTGCGGCAGATAGGAGGTGTGGCAGCAAGGTCCTCCTGTGTGGCTGCCAGGTGTCTGGAGGCCGGGGTCCGGTTCCTGAGGAGTGGAGCATGGCAGCCGGAGGTGTCTGTTTCCAAATGTTCTGTCGCTGTAGTGCGGCGTCTGGTAGGCTGAGGCCTGAGGTAGTGGCTGTGTGCTGGTTCCACCTGTGTCCTCTGTGCAGGCAGCCGCCATGTTGGAGACCAAGCCAAGCCAATACGTATCCCAGTTTGCATCCAGCCAATCTGGTGCGGTCTTCCCTTGTAAAACGGGGTTGATGCTTATTCATGGTGCCAGTGCTTCAAGTTACTTGCTGCTGTAAGGTGCTCAGGCTCTGTGCTCCAAGGTTAACCCCTGATATCTTGGTTCTGTTGTGGCCACCTGGTGTTCAGTTCTGTTATTGCAGTACTTTGCTCCCAGTCCACCTGCTCTTGCAGTTTAACTGCTGGGTCCTCTATCTGGTAGAGGGTCTCCGTTTTCTGACGGTGCTAACAGAGATCCTCTCTTCAACATCGTTCTTCAAGTCATCTCTTCATTCAGTGTTCTTCAGCATTGTTTACAAATCACAAGTCATCTCTTCATTCAGAGTTCTTCAGCATCATTTGCAAATCACAAGTCACTTCTTCATTCAGTATTCTTCAGCATCGTTTACAAGTCACGAACAGTTTTGTCTTTCAGAATTCACTCAGACTTCTCTCCTAGTCGTTGTGTATTATTGAGGTCTCAGTAAAGCTGAATTAATCTTTCTTCAGTGTATCGTTCTCGTTCATTGTCCTCATTGCCTACTCCTCTACATCTTCGGGCCTAAATCTTCAATCCATGAGTAAGAACTACATTCAGCCACCTCGTTTCCTTCTTTTGCCGATATCTGCTCCCTCAGTCAATTATCAGTCGTCAGATCCCCAACTCAAGCCATGCTTGACGGCATGCAATGCTCCCTCTGCCTTCATTTTTCTACAGAACACCTATTTACTCTTAATTAATTTATGGTGGCTTTGCCTCTGGATTATAATCCATGTACTGTTGTCAGAAACAAATTCCATCTTTTTGTCTATTATTGACTTCCATTCAGACCAGTTGGCACCTTGACTGTGCATCTTGAATCTCCAGAGGCTCACTGAATGCAATGTTGGCAAATTCTTATTCATACCTCTTAGGTGGCTTGCCAATATTTGATATTGCAGAAGAAATGTTCTGCAGCTGAACTACCATGATTGCACCTTTTGGCAAAAATACAGCTACTAGGATGTACAGTGACATGTACTGTATTTGTTCTGCATATCAAATCACAGCTTTTCTATTTCTTGTGCTGTTTTTTTTTTTAAATATAAAATCTCTTGATTTTAGCTAGCTTTTTGGTACTTGCCCTTCATAATCTGTAACCTTTGCTTTCATGGCAGTAGCCTAGCATGATGCATTTCACTGATTTTGAGCCCCTTGCCCCTTCTTTCTTTTGGTATGTTCATGTAGGCAATGCCAAGTGCTGAGATGTTTTACACTTGGTTTTCTCTTTGATCACACTGCAGTAGGTGTTATATAATTTAGGGCAACCATAGGAGAATGGTTTTAAGTTAAACTGCTGTAGACATGGCTTCCACCAAAAATGGCTTATCAGGGCCTGTATTCTTTAGCATACATTTTTTTTCTCCACTAGTGTAGAGTTTGCTCTTTCTTGATTCTGTGACTGGCTTGGTTTTCTACAAATATCTATAGTTTTGCAATCTTCTTTGCCAATTCAAATTTCTTACTGATGAAGTCCATGTATCACTATTGTACAGTAAGTTTATCTATGAACATCAGAAAGCATCAGTATCCACTTACTGACTTCACTTCCAATGGACAACACACATCTGTAAGTACTATGTCAAGTGGTTTTATAGCTCTTCTTACTGATTTGGAAAATTACTAGAGATGTGCGGAGGACACTTTTTTGGTTTTGTATTAGATCTCCACTGGTGTTTTGTATCTGGATTGGTTTTGCCAAATCCACCCTTTTGGGTTTTGGTTTTGGATCTGGATGATTTTTGAAAACCCCCATAAAAACAGCTAAAATCACAGAATTTGGGGGTAATATTATTAACCTCAATAACATTAATTTCCAGTCACTTTTGAACACGTCACAATATTGTTTTTAGGCCAAAAGATTGCACCGAGGTAGCTGGATGACAAAGCTAAGCGACACAAGTGGGCGGCACGAACACCTGGCCCATCTAGGAGTGGCACTGCACATGACTTTGTCTGAAATGATTGGTTTGGGCCCCCACAAAAAAAGAAGCAATCAATTCCCCCACCAAAAAAGAAGCAATTAATCTCTCCTTGCACAAACTGGCTCTACAGAGGCAATATGTCATCCTCATCATCCGATTCCTCACCCCTTTTGGTGTGTACATTATCATCCTCACAGAGTATTAGTTTGTTGCCACTGGAATCCACCATAACAGATCCTTGTGTACTTTCTGGAGGCAATTGTTGGTAAAGGTCTTCCTGGAGGAATTTACAATTCATTTTGATGAACCTCATCTTCTCCACATTTTGTGGAAGTAACCTCCTACACCAATCGCTGACAAGGTTACCGGCTGCACTAAACACACTTTCAGAGTACACACTGAAGGACTGTCTGACATGCCTACTTGGATGCTGGCACAGATATAATCCTCCACCATTCTTTCAATGGTGACAGCATCATATGCAGTGACAGTAGACATGTCAGTAATTGTTGGCAGCTCCTTCAGTCCAGACCACATGTCAACACTTGCTCCTGACTGCACTGCATCACTGCCAGCGGGTGGGCTAGGAAATGTATCATTTTCCTCGCAGCCCCAGTTGCTGGAGAAAATAAAGGAGGAGCTGTTGACGGGTCACTTTCCGCTTGAGTTGACAATTTTCTCACCAGCAGGTCTTTACACCTCTGCAGACTTGTGTCTGCTGAAAAGAAAGATACAATGTAGGCTTTAAACCTTGGATCGAGCATGGTGGCCAAAATGTAGTGCTCTGATTTCAACAGATTGACCACCATTGAATCCTGGCAAAGGAAATGAAGGGCTCCATCCACAGTCCCACATACTTAGCGGAATCGCTCCATCTTAGCTCCTTCTTCAAGTTATCCAGCTGCTTCTGCAAAAGCCTGATGAGGGGAATGACCTGACTCAAGCTGGCAGTGTCTGAACTGACTTCACATGTTGCAAGTTCAAAGGGTTGGAGAACCTTGCACAACACGGAAACCATTCTCCACTGCGCTTGAGTTGGGTGCATTCTCCCTCCTTTGCTTATATCATAGGTGGATGTATAGGCTTGAAGTGAATTTTGCTGCTCCTCCATTCTCTGAAACATATAGAGTGTGGTGTGTGTGTGTGTGTGTGTGTGTGTGTGTGTGTGTGTGTGTGTGTGTGCATATCACCTCTTGCTTCAGGTGATGGCAGGGTAGGTTCTGCACCACCAAATTAATTGTATTTGCAAAACATGGGACGTTCTGGAATTTGCACAGATGTAATGCACACACAATATTGGTTGGGTTGTCTGAAATCACAAATTCCCAGGAGAGTCTTAGTGGGGTAAGCCATTGTGCAATGATGTCCCTCAGTTTCCGTAAGAGGTTGTCAGCGGTGTGCCTCTTACAGAAACCAGTGATAAACAGCATAGCCTGCCTAGGAACGAGTTGGCGTTTGTGAGATGCTGCTACTGGTGCCGCTGCTGTTGTTACTGTGGGAGGCAATATATCTCTTCCATGGGCTGTCAGTCATGTAGTCCTTAGTTTGCCCTGGTCCACTTGTCCAAATATCCATGGTTAAGTGGACACTGGGTACAACCGCATTTTTCAGGACACTGAGGACACTTTACTTAATGTTCCTGTACAGTCCGGGAATCGCTTGCCCTAGTGAAGTGGAATCTAGATGGGACTTGGTACTGGGGACACAGTACGTCCATCAACTGTCTAAATCACACTGCACTAATGGCGGATACCGGACGCACGTCTAACACCAGCATAGTTGTTATGGACTCAGTAATCCACTTTGCAACAGGGTGACTGCTGTCATATTTAATCTTCCTCGCAAAGGACTGTTGGACTAGTTGAAGTAGTACATGTGGTCTTTCGACTTCCTCTCTGGAATGATGATCGACTCCCAGCAACAACAGCAGCAGTAACAGCAGTAGGTGTACCACTCAAGGATCCTCTGGAGGAATCCCTGTTAGGAGAGGACTCGCCAGTGACATGGCCTGCAGGACTACTTAAGTTCCTGACTGAGGAGGAAATGGACATTGAGGTTGTTGGTGTGGCTTGCAGGAGCTTGGGTACAACAGGAAGAAGGGATTTAGGTTTCAGTGGACTGCTTACGCTCTTACCCAAAGTTTCTGAACTTGACAATGACTTCTGATGAATGCGCTGCAGGTGACGTATAAGGGAGGATGTTCCTAGGTGGTTAACATTCTTACCCCTACTTATTATGGATTGACAAAGGCAACACATGGCTTGAAACCTGTTGTCCGGATTTGTGGAGAAATAATTCCACACCGAAGAGATGGCTTTTTTGGTATTTTGCCCAGGCATGACAATGGGCTTTCTCATCCCATGGACAACAACTGTCTCCACTGGTGCCTTATTCAAACAAAGCACATCACCATCAGAATACTCATCGTCCACTTCCTCCTCTGAGCCAGCTACACCTATATCTTCCTCATCCTGGTGTACGTCTACAGTGATATCCTTAATCTCAATATCAGCAACTGGACTGGCGGTGCTCCTTTGAGCACTTGCAGAGGGTGTGCAAATGGTGGTAGGAGCCCTCTCTTTTCATATAGTCTTGAGAAGGTCAGGCCTAGACATCGCAACCGCAGACACACTTGGATTCTCCTTGGGGATTTGTGATATCTCTAAATGCACAGTTGTTTTTTCCTGTGCTTTAACAAGCTTAATTTTTCAAGAGAGAGGAGAGCTTCCATCCTTATGAGAAGCTGAACCACCAGTCATGAACATAGGCCAAGGCTTTAGCCTTTCCTTGCCACTTCGTGTCATGAGTGGCATATTGTAAATTTGAAATTTCTCATCAGATAATATCTTTTTTTTCTGATTATTAATTTTTGCTTCTTCGATTTTACATGCCCTCTATGACACTGGGCATCGGCCTTAGCAGACGATGTTGATGGAATTGCATCGTCAATGTCATGACTGGTGGCAGCAGCATCTTCAGCACTAGTACTAGCAACTGGAAGTGGTTCCTGATCTTCCACTATTTTCCTCCAAATTGTTGTTCTCCTTTTCACAGGACAGCACTCATTTGTTATTACAGCACACAGAAGAGTGTACTTTTATTTTAACAACAGCACCCCTGTATTTCTACAGCATACGAGACCAGTGTGCTTTTATTTTAACAGCAGCACCCCTGAATATTTACAGCATACAGAGCCAGTGTGATTTTAACAGCACCCCTGAATTTTTACAGCATACAGGACCAGTGTTCTTTTATGTTAACAGCAGCACCCCTGAATTTTTACAGCATACAAGACTGGTCCAGCAATCCTGTATTTTCACAGCATACAGGACCAGTGTGCTTTTATTTTAACAGCAGCACTTCTGCATTTTTACAGCATACAGGACCAGTGCGATTTTATTTTAACAGCAGTACCCATGAATTTTTACCGCATACAAGACTGGGCCAGCACCCCTGTATTTTCACAGCATACAGGACCAGTGTGCTTTTATTTTAACAGCACCGCTGAATTTTCACAGCATACAGGAGGACAATGCCCCTGCACCCTGTACAACACAGTGACAGCCAGGACAGCAACACCCATGTTCAGCTGCAGCACCCCTAACAGCACATGAAACACCAGTGACAGCCAGTACAGCACCTTTAACAGCACAGAAACACCACAGTGAGAGGAGCAGCACCCCTACAGAGCACACACTGACCCCACCTGACGCCACCAACCACAGAGAGACAGAGGTCTGTCTCCCTCACTCTCCAAGTTCAGAGTGAAAATGGCGGCAAATGGAATCCAAATCACGCGAGAATATGACAGTGGGATGATGACATTTTGCTTCGTTCTGGTTTCCGAGTCTGGCGGGAACTCCTGAGCCAGAATCGGATCTGGGCTCGGAGCATGAAGTTCGAGGGGGTTCGGTTCTCTGGGAACCGAACCCGCTTATCTCTAGCCATTACTAACCAGTTTGTTTTCCTAATATGCAGCTGTCACATGTGGGTTTCTCTGTTAGTCACTGACATTCCTGTGATCATCCTGCTCTGTAGCTTCTGAACACCGTCATATCCAAAGCTTTCAAATCTTATATGCCAGAATTCCAATGACTGTGACTTGGTTGTCATCGGTGCGTAACTGTACTGTTTATCATTGATGTACAGTTGCTGACACCTGGTGCATGTACTCATGACTGTCCCTTTTCTGTTTAACACAATACAGTTTCCTTTAGCAAAGTGAACTCTGTGACCTCTCTGTTCTAGGACACTCTGGTACATAAAGCATGTTTTGGATCTCTGACTTTTATACTTGTTCTAATTTTTAAGCAGCCTTTGATTATTCCAACACTTCTGGCTGTAAGTACTTGATTGCTAATCCTTTGATTGTAATAGGGTCATATTTGGTTAACATGAGGAACCATTCCTCATTACATCTGAAATGCATTGTTGTGCCTATAATCCTTTCCGTGGCAAACTGTAACACACAGGACTGATTCATCTTTGCTGCTGCACTTATTGCTTTGCATAGGATTCACATTCTTTTGCTTGCACTCAAATTCTTTGTGACATTTGTAGCACTTGAATTAGAATTTTACAAATTTTTCACTCTTTGTAATACAGTACTCCGTACTCGACTGACAGAGTACATGTTCTTGGACCTGGTAGTAACTGTGCGCTGTCTGTGTGTGGATTGCTTTGATTTGATTGCTTCCAACACCACAACTAGGAAGTCAAACTCAGGCATTCATTTCTGTAGCATTGCTATAGCAGTCTCTCCAACGGACTTTAGTTGCTGAGAAATGGGCATCATTATGTCAATATAGTCACTGGTACTTCTGCATTAATATAAATTTAGGTTATACAATACATGTCTTAAATTTATCCTTCTTATGAAACCTCCATCTTGGTACAGTATGCTGCCTGTTGTCCACATATGTTTAACTGACATCTTACCATATATTATAGAGTACACATTTCCCTACACCTAAGACAATAGTACCCATGGATCTCTCTAAGTCATCTGAATTTGGACAATCACCGGGATATATTATCACTTTCCACAATCTCTTACTCTTCAATTGCACTTCCATAGCAAACCTCCTGGTTGTATAATTCTCTGCACCTTTAAGCTTGATGAACCCCATTATGGGGATCAGTATATGATCCCAGTGTCTGGAATCCCAGTGGTCATTATACCGATTTCAGGATCCCGGGCATTAGAATGCCGACAGTGGGGGGGTGAGTGGAACAAAGCCCCATGCGTGCTTGCTGCGCTCGCCACACTGATGTCTCAGTGGAGAGCATTGCTTGCCACAGGTTCTATTCTCTCTATAGTTGTCGTGGGCATCACCTACCTTGCCAGTATACCAGCGGTGGTATGGTACCCATGGTGGGATCCCGGCATTGGTATTGTGACAACTGGGTTCCCGTCCATTGATATGCTAACCACATACCCCATTATGGCTGTACAGTAGCTCCTGATTGCTTCGTATAGTCAATTGTGCAGCTTCTGTTTAATTTGATGTTGTACTGTTACACTGTGCTGGAAATACTGTGTTGTCTTCACTCTCTGTTCTATGGCAGTCTGTTGTACATGTGCTAATGATATCTCCTATGTTGCCCTAAGAGACCTGGTATTTTACCTGTATTTACTGCTGTTACAGCATCGGGCCCGCTATGGTTTGTATCACACAGTCACCACCTGGTGACTGCAACAAACTCTGTTCTACTCAAGCTCTCCTCCATTCTGTGACCAGTCTATCACAATGAGTACATAATTTTTCTTTAATAAACCATCCACTCTTAAGCAATTTGGCTGCCTACAGTGTCCGGAAATTCCACTGGTGTGTAGATACCTCTTCCATATACCGCAACTGTACACACATTTACAACAAAGGGGGAATGTAGAAGAAGCATTTCGGATGACACAAGAAGGAATTCAAGACTTGGGGCCTAATTCAGACCTTATCGTAGCAGCAAATTTGTTAGCAGATGGGCAAAACCATGTGCACTGCAGGGGGGGGGGGGGGGGTCAGATATAAAGTGGGTTATATTGTTCCTGTGCAGGGTAAATACTGTCTGCTTTATTTTTACACTGCAATTTAGATTTCAGTTTTAACACACCCCACCCAAATCTAAATCTCTCTGCACATGTTATATCTGCCACCTCCTGCAGTGCACATGGGGGGTAATTCTGAGTTAATCGCAGCAGGATTTTTGTTAGCAGTTGGGCAAAACCATGTGCACTGCAGGGGAGGCAGATATAACATGTGCAGAAAGAGTTAGATTTGGGTGGGTTATTTTGTTTCTGTGCAGGGTAAATACTGGCTGCTTTATTTTTACACTGCAATTTAGATTGCAGATTGAACACACCACACCCAAATCTAACTCTCTCTGCACATGTTATATCTGCCTCCCCTGCAGTGCACATGGTTTTGCCCAACTGCTAACAAAAATCCTGCTGCGATCAACTCAGAATTATCCCCATGGTTTTGCCCATCTGCTAATAAATTTGCTGCTACGATCAGGTCTGAATTAGGCTCTTGGTCTTTAGCTAGTTCATTAACTGTCATCAACTAGATATTATCACAACTTTTTATTGAATTGTTGCACTAAAAAGTTTAAACCAGAGTTGACTGTACTGTAATTGAATATACTGGGCTTTAATAAAAAATAGAAAATATATATATCTATCCTATACAAATGAGAGCTCTGCTCAAGAACTTTGGGGGTCATTCCGAGTTGATCGCTCGCTAGCTACTTTTTGCAGCCGTGCAAATGCATAGTCGCCGCCCACTGGGGGGTGAATTTTTGCTTTGCAAGTGTGTGAACGCCTGTGCAGCCGAGCAGTACAAAAATAGTTTGTGCAGTTTCTGAGTAGGTCTGAACTTACTCAGCCGCTGCGATCACTTCAGCCTATCTGGTCCTGGAATTGACATCAGACACCCGCCCTGCAAACGCTTGGACACGCCTGTGTTTTTCCAACCACTCCCATAAAACGGTCAGTTGACACCCATAAATGCCTTCTTCCTGTCAATCTTCTTGCGATCGGCTGTGCGAATGGATTCTTCATTAAATCCATCGCCCAGCAATGATCTGCTTTGTACCTGTACAATGTGCCTGTGCTTTGCGGTGCATGCGCAGTAGTGACCTGATCGCTGCGATGCGAAAAACGTCAGCATGCGATCAGGTCAGAATGACCCCCTTTGTCCTTTTGTACTGCATTTTTAGATCTCTAGTATTTGTCCTCCAAAATTTGTATTGTAATCTAATCCTAAAAGCAAAAAGATGTTTCATATAAAACATTAAGAAACATGTATGTACTTAAAACTGAAGAATACATAATTAGCAGTGTGATAAAAGTCTTTATTTTATCAAATTTAAGTTCAAAGGGGATGCCCAACAAAATAATGATTTTTCTAAATATTGCATGCACAGCTGCAATTTTTTATGCAGCAGACTTTCATAAATATGTTAATGACTCAGATGCCGTCTTGTGCCTAGAAATGGCCACTACCAGTGACTCACTTCCTCCACTTATGTTCCAAAGTGGAAACATCAGTAACACTGGGCGTACATGAGTCGCACCATTGAACCTCTGAGCATCTCTATGCTAATAAGAATACTTTTCTCCAGGACTTCCGGTTCCGGCATGGCGGAGTAAGCAGCAGCTCCTGTGCGCTCCTCCGTTGCCGCCAGATGCCCAGCTCATAAAAGGCATAATCCACACCCCATACACTCCGGACTCCCTACTACACGGGTGATCATCTGCTGCATGAAAAACATCTGTCTTGCAGGGAGGTTGACGCTGCTGTGCCGTGCTCCGATGAAGGCCTGAGACGCTGCCTACGCACCTGCTCTGACGGCCGTCCACACTGCACGCGCTGACGAGGTGCTGCACAGAGGCGGCTTGGGGTCCCAGCCTGCACATAAGCCTGCACACTCGTCGCGCCAATCGGTCACGCTGATCAAGCTGCCCGCACTGTCGGGGCACTTTCTGGGGACAGATTGTGATCCCGGCCGCTCCCTTGTCACCCGCCCGTGACGTCCGTGACATCCACGTTATACAGACGCATCCCGGAGACAGCTCTTGCGACTACCAGCACAACAACTCGTTCAGAGGTAAGAGCTGTGCACCCAGACACATAAAGGAGTAAGCCTGCCATATACCATCTGGAAACTAAGGCTCACACTCATCCTGGCTCCCACTACAAGCTCTGTTTTATAGTGACAGATCATTAGGAAAACAACCTAACCCTCACTTCACTTAACTTAGCTGCCCTGTACGTGCTGATAAGACTTTTATAAGGCCCAGCAATATATAGATAGCTTAAAACGGCAGTGCTCTTCCCAGAGATACTTCTGGCATAACACTATATCTGTCCTGCACAAAATGGAAAAATTTCTGGGTGCCTCAAATATGTCTAAGATTCCGTCAGCAATGCCTCCCAGGTAAGAAAAACGACGCGCTGATCAGTCCTCAATAACAAGCGCAGATTCCAGCCCTGTGAAACCGGTCGCCAAGAAGCCAGTTAAAGTAGCCTCTGACGACGCACAATTACAGGTGCGTAATGATTCTGATTCATCCACTACTTCCCTGACTTATAGAGATATAGTGGCGGCCATTCATGACACTATGGCTCCTCTATTACAGAAAGCAGTAGGTGATATTATTCTCCAATTGCAGCAACTCTCTACCAGGGTATCTAATACTGAAATCAATCTAGGGGTAACTATGGATGAAATTGAAAAGTTAAAATCCACAGTAGGGCGACTGGAAAAAGACAATAGACATCTCCTTGATAAAATGGACAATATTGAAAACCGTACGCGCAGGTGTAACCTTCGTTTAATAGGTTTACCCGAATCTATTAAGGGCCCAGGCCTGGAAGATTTTGTGCGAAACACCCTGCCCAAACTGCTCCATATTGAGGATGTATGTGCTGACATGGTAATTGAACGGATACATAGAATGGGTGACCAGGCGCGTGCAAACTCTAAGAGACCACGACTGGTTATTTTCAAAATCCTGAACTTTCTCCATAAGAATGCAATATGGAAGGCTTCTCGCAAGATAGAGCTCCGATGGGAAGGTAACACTTTACGGATCTTCCAGGATTATTCTGCGGAACTTTCTCGTCTTCGCAAGGCCTTTAGTCCCGTTTGCTCCCTCCTGGTACAAAACAAACGTAAATTTGCTATGATGTATCCAGCTCGGCTCAGAATTTTT
Source organism: Pseudophryne corroboree (assembly GCF_028390025.1). Classification (NCBI taxonomy): domain Eukaryota; kingdom Metazoa; phylum Chordata; class Amphibia; order Anura; family Myobatrachidae; genus Pseudophryne; species Pseudophryne corroboree. Next base: position 388,835,439 of record NC_086445.1, read on the forward strand.
CGGGGAACATCTTTCACTGATTTCACCACCCCGGGAGATGCAGAAGCCTTTCTCAAGGAGGAAGAGGATTCTCTTACTAGCGACATTTCAGATGCCCCAGAGTGATATCTCTCCTCACACTCCCCCCCTGTTTTTCTTAATACCTCACAAGATTTTATTACGATGTTTTTTGTGCTCACATATATTGAGTCTGTCTGGCTGTGCAAAGCTATGCCGTTTTGTCAATATGCCTCTTGTTATAGAACTCATTTTATGAGTTTGAGCTGTGTTTTATATTTTCTTCCAAATATGCTTTCTCATTATAGCTGGCGGTAACGGAGCAGCCCGCCCATCTGCTGATTTCATATAGTTATCACCACCAACTATTTGTGCTTCACCCGAAGTCCGTTTGTTCCTACTAGATAATTTGTGTAATGTATGTTTCATTACTCTTATATTTGCTGTCTCTTTTTCTTTCTCTTACTTTTCTTTTGTATGTACCCCCAGTATGTTTTCCTTACCTCTTGTTTTATCCCCCCCCCCCTCCCCCTCCAATCGTACACCTTCTCTTTAGGGATGCAATGTTTTACCTTGTCTTTTCTTTGCCAGATGAAGCTTTTTTATTTCCTATGGTATGGCAACGGTTAAGATATGTACTTTTAATGTAGGAGGTATTAACACACCAGCTAAAAGGTGGAAAATATTATCTTACATGAACAAACATAGTATTGACATTGCATGTTTACAGGAGACGCACTTGGTTTTACAGGAAACTAAAAAATTGCAGATGCTGAACTGGTCTTTATTAGGAGCAGCATCGCTCAATTCTAAATCTTGTGGAGTGGCAATTTTGGCGAGACGATCTCTAGCCATTGAAGTTTTGAAAGTAGACGCAGACCCAGACGGCAGGTATGTCATTATACAGGTTAAGTTAGGTAATAAACTGTATCATATAGGTAATATATACGCCCCAAACACCTATAAAAAAACATTCTTTTCTTCACTTATGGTTAAATTATACGGCTATGACAGCTCATCCTTAATTTTATGTGGCGACTTTAATCTGGTCTCCTCCCTATACTTGGACAAATCCCAATATTCTAACAGAGCTAGACCCCTTCCCAAACTAGGTGTTCCATGGCTAGCCAAGCGATTTAATTTAGTTGATACCTGGCGAGCTTTAAACCCTACTGAAAAGGAGTACTCATGTTTATCTATGGCTCACAACACTTGGTCCCGCATCGACTATATTCTAATTTCTTCCCTGCTCTTCCCTAACATTTCCCAGGCCACCATTGAGCCGATCTCTATATCGGATCATGGCATGGTCTGGATCGAAATGATTTACTCAAAGGAAAAACCTTCTTCTCCAATGTGGAAATTTCCCTCCCATCTAGCAACATCAGATGGTTTCCAACATAAATGCGATGAGACATGGGAGAATTTCCGAATGGATAATTCCCCACATGAATCAGCTAACCCTTCCCTTTTCTGGCAAACTGCTAAGACGGTGTTAAGGGGTGAAGTGATCTCCTATTATTCGCACCTCAAGAAATCGCTTAATCAGACATACTTAGAGTCACAAGCTGCCTTATCCACAGCTTATCAAGCTTTTAAATTACATCCCTCCACTGACAATAAAACAACTTACCTTCTAGCCAAATCTACTTTTAATGATCTTCTGCAACTGACAGGTGACAAATATTAGTTTAATGTAAGCTACAAGTTTCATCGTTTTGGAAATAAGACGGGTAAACTTCTTACCTCACTGTTACAGGGAACTAGAAAACCAATGCTGGTCCATCCGTTACAAAAATCGGATGGCTCCCTCTCTAGTTCTAACATACAAACTGCGGCCATTCTGCGTGAATATTATGTATCCTTATACTCTTCCCCAGATCCAACTGATACCCTTCTATCTCAAGACGATCATCCTCCCCAATTTTGGGACACCCTGCACCTGCCCCAAGTACCTGCTGAATTAATCTCCTCATTAACAGTTCCCATTACACTTTCAGAAGTTTTAACGACTATAAAACGACTTAAACAGGGTAAAGCACCAGGACCAGACGGATACACAAATTAATTTTACAAACAAATGTCCCCTAAAATAGGCTCGACTTTGCAAGCTGTCTTTAATAGAATTCTGACCGAGGGGATCCTGCCAGATAGATTTACAGACGCAGTGATTAAAGTTTTACCTAAACCAGGACGAAATCTCTCCTTGCCGGGCTCATATAGGCCTATATCATTATTAAATGTGGACTTCAAAATTTTTACCTCTATTTTAGCCCAGAGGCTAAAACCAATTATGCCACTTCTTGTTCACAAAGACCAGACTGGTTTTGTAACTGGTCGGCACTCGGTTGTGAATCTCAGGCGTGTCCTCTCGGTCATCCAGCATGCTAACTCAAATTCCTCTGACACCTCCTCCCCTGCTCTCATATTATCTATTGATGCAGAAAAGGCCTTTGACCTTTTACTGTGGCCCTTTCTTTTTAAAACCTTACATAATTTTGGTTTCCCTGAGACTTTTATTTCAATTTTACGTACCTTATACTCATCACCTTCTTCCTCTATTTCCTGCAATGGCCTTCTTTCTTCCCCATTTGTATTACAAAGGGGGACGAGGCAGGGCTGCCCCCTATCCCCTCTCCTTTTTGATCTCTCGATTGAACCCCTAGCGCAAGCTATACGTAGTTCACCTCATATATACGGAATTTCAATTGACTCGCAGATTCTGAAAATTGCATTATTTGCTGATGATACTCTTTTATTTTTAACAAATCCAGAACAATCACTACCCTCCTTATTAAAATTGATATACTCCTTTGGAAAAGTAGCCAGATATAGAATAAACGTTAATAAATCAGAACTTTTACTATTAGGTAAACCATCACCATCTTTACTCTCCCACCCAGATGTAACTTCTTTTAAAGTGACACATTCCCACTTTAAATATTTAGGTATTAATGTTTGCGCAGATTTATCCAATCTTTACAGAATTAACTACTCCCCTGTTATAGAAAATGTAGCCCTCAAATTAGATACATGGAAGGACTTACCTCTGTCTCTATTAGGCAGAATGGAAGTGATTAAGTGCATTATTTTCCCCAAGCTATTTTACTTTATACAAATGCTCCCTATATCATTAACCCGTTCCGACATTCTCAAGATTGAGGCACTCTTTTCGAGGTTCCTTTGGCAAGGTAAAAGACCAAGAATAGCCAGACAGAAATTGAAATCTCCTAAATCAAAGGGCGGCTTTGCAGCCCCAGATATACAGGCATACTCCCTAGCAGTTCAGTTTAGATACATTGCTGACTGGCTCCACTGTTCATCTCAATATATTGATTATGACTTGGAAGCAACGATATTTTCCCCATACGCTCCTAGTGCACTCTTACACCTACACCCGACTCGGATCCCTACACCAATAAAAAGCCATATATTATTTAGAGACACCTTTTCCGCATGGTTAGCTATTAATAAATTATGTCATCGAGATCCTCGCTTCTCACAATATATCCCATTGTGGGGAAATCCAACGTTTCCACCCTCGCTGCTTAATGCTACATACTTACAATGGAAGGAGAAAGGTCTCGATGCTTTCTATAAAGTTTTTGACCCTGGAGGATCTTTATACTCCTACCTGGATCTATGCCAAAAATATGGATTATCTCCGCGTCACATGTATATGTATTTCCAGGTGCGTCACTTTGTACTATCTTATGGTGAGCAGCCTCAAGGGGGAAACCCCAGTGACTTAAATTCAGCCTCTCATGCTATAGATGCTCTATTACGTTCCTTTAAGATACGGCCATATAAAGTGAAATATATGTACTCTATTTTGTTAACATGTTTGCCCACCATACAATGGGATAACTTATTTTCTAAATGGAAAGCAGATATACCTGCCTTGTCAAGTATTGCCGATCTCACACATTCTTGTGAGAGATCTTTAAAATTGTTGTCCTCAGCGTATTTTCAGGAAGTTCACCTGAGATTTCTACACAGAGCTTACATCCCTCCCTCTCAAAGAGCCCACATGGTTCCCACAAAGACCGGCGAATGCCACAAATGTGGAAGGTCATCGGCAACATTTATGCATTGTGTGTGGGAATGCAGAAAAATTAGGCGTTTTTGGTGTAAACTTATCGCTTATGTTAATAGGTTAATTTCCTCACATATAATACCGGATCAGTTGGCATGTCTTGCTTTAAATTTTGCAAACTGGCAGATTGCTCCGAAATATTTTCCTATTATTAGTGTAATTCTCACGCTCGGCAGAAAATGTATATTGATTAAATGGGTCAATCGTTCAGCTCCAACCATTACGGAAATTCAGCAAAAACTATTGCAATTGATGTACTATGATAGAAAGACAGTGTTATTGTCACCCTCTTTTAGCACTCGAAAGTTCTGCCTAAAATGGAGTCCTGTCTTAGACACTTTACCTCTTACAACCAAACAACATATATTAAGAACTCTTGATTGCTCTTTGGCCTCATATAGACTGTATGCATATGATTAATTATTTCATTGATATAGTTTATAGGTGGTCTTCTCTGGCAATAAAATCACATATGATGAATATTAGGGCTGGCCCCTATACTCGTCTTTAGCATGCATCCACCCTCCTCACCCTCCCTTTCCTCTTGTATTCCCCCATCTCCGATTTCTGTTACTACTTTATCTTGCTGTCCTCTTTATTCCTATTTGAATTTTGTTTTTCATTGACTAATACAGTGTGAAATTACTGAATGTACAGTGATAAATGTATAGGTGTGGGTCTGACACACTTTTCTAAAACTTGAAAGGTTTTCGTTTGATATAACCTATATCTGCTTTGCTGTGCTAAGATCTCACAACGAGGATCTATTTTTGCAAATATGTTAAAACTTGCTATATATCATAGTACTTCTATTTATCAAGGAGTCTTTGTAATAGAATGTTCTTCTCCACTCTGTATTTGAATTTACGTACATATTCGGTTCAGCATTTTCTGGTTTGATGATCTTTCCGTTCATTTATGTATAACTGAAAAACTTTCAATAAACATATTTAAAAAAAAAAAAAAAGAATACTTTTCTCCTAATAGGACTCAAAGTGCTTTACATTTTGCCTTTACAGTACAAAATACAAAACAGGATTAACAGTTGATATTAATAAAATACTTGAGTAAACAGATACATTTTGAGACTATTTCTTTGAAGGATTTTAGAGTGGAGGCTTCTCGAACTGTGCGGGGAAGAGAGTTCCATAGATTCTGAGCCACAAGGCTGTAAAATCAACTCCCAGATTAATTCAGGGTGATTCTAGGTACTGTTAATAATCCTTTTATCTACATATTGCAGTGATCGAGTGGGACAGTAAGGAATTAGAAGCTGCTTCAGGTGCCTTGACCCCTGGTCACGTGGGGCTTTGAAAGTCATTTTACAGGTAGCCAGTGAAGGGAGTAGATTATGGGTGTTATGTGGTTGGAAAGGGGTGGGTTGGTTAACCTAGTACAGTAGCTGCATTTTTTACGATCTACAAGCAGTGCAATTCTCTTGCTGAGGGACAAAGTTAGAGGGCATTGCAGTAGTCTAGGCATGCTGACACAGATGTAGGTATGATTTTAGGCAGATCTTCTGAGGGAATTAAGATCTTGATTCTGGCTATGTTCCCCAGATGAAATAATGAGAATTTGATTGTGTCTGATACCTGATGTTTAAGTGTGAAGCCACGATCCTGGACAACACCAAGATTCTGCACATGTTCAGTATCTTGTAGTTCTGAACACCCATGCGTAAATCCTGTTAGTTTGCATGCTGCAATCTTGTTCTGTGACCTTTTTATCAAGGTTCAGTCATGGCCAACTGGCACTCACCCACTCCTGAAGCTCAGCTAGTCAGCCATTTAGGGTTATTATTGGTTTCTCAGTACCTGGATTAAAGGACAGGTATAGTTGTGCATCATCTGCATAGTAGTGGTAGACAAGGCCATGATGTCTTTACATCCAGTGCTAGCATGTTTACTGCAAAAAGCATGTGAGATAGTATAGAATCCTGTGGGACACCACTTGGCAGTGGCACAGGTGATGATGAGTATACAGCTCATCTTGGCTTCTCTGCTGCGCCTACGTTCACCATGGTTTATTAGCATAAGCCTTTCATCTATTGTTCTCAGCTGCAATACAGAAAGAACAATACAGCAGGGGATTAAGTCCGACTGCTCTGGCTCAGTTAATCCTATTAAAGGCAAAGATGAAGAGGGCTCCATCTCTACTCCAGAAGAAACTCTGTGACCTGTCAGTGAGAAATTATTTGAACCAGCTAAGGACTGTGTTGACAAGTCCATAAAAATTCTTCAATTAGAATCACATGGTCCGCAGTGTCAAATGCTGCAGAGAGATCCAGAAGATTTAAGGTTGAACAGTCAGCTCTGTCTCTTGCCATTAGAAGATCATTAAGCACACATACCAGGGCTATTTTGGTGCTATATCTTCTCCTGAATCCTGACTGGAATGGGTCATAAATATCATAAATTGACAGGCGGGTTTCTAGTAGGGATGATCGGGTTCGGATCTCAGAGATCCGAACCCCCTTGGACTTCACGATCCGAGTCCAGCTTGGGTTTTCCCGCCGGGCTCTGTTCCCAGAGTGAGGCAAAACGTCATCATCCTGGTGTTGGATTCTCGCGAGATCCGGACTTTGTATATTTTGCGCTTCCCACCCCGCCATCTTTACTCCAGTCCTTGAGAGTGTAGCGAGAGGATGTCTCCTCAGTGTCTGTGTGGGAAAATGTTGTGGCACATGGGGTGGTGAACTGCTCTTTTGTATCATTCCAGTGGTTCTGTCTTGTGCTGCATCAGTCCAGACACAGTGGTGTTGTCCTGAGCTGCCATAAGTCCAGTGCTGCTGTATCAGTCCAGTGGTGCTGTCTAGTGCTGCATCAGTCCAGTGGTGATGTCCTGTGCTGCCATAAGTCCAGTGGTGCTACTTTACAAGTCCAGTCCAGGGGTACTGCCATATAAGTCCAGGGGTACTGCTGCATAAGTCCAGGGGTACTGCCGTATAAGTCCAGTGGTGCTTTCCTTTGCTGCATATTATTTACTCCAAATAAAGGGATTATTAATAATTAATCCAAATAATTTTTACAGGGTTTGCCCTGTGTGGTATAGGGGTACGCTCTCCTGTGCTGCATATTACTATAATTACTCCTAATAAAAGGGGTTATTATTATCCAAATAATTTTTACAGGGTTTGCCATGTGTGGTGTAGGGGTACGCTCTCCAGTGCCAGAAAAATAATGGAGAACAAAAATTTGGAGGATAGAATAGGGAAAGATCAAGAACCACTTCCTCCTAGTGCTAAAGCTGCTGCCACTAGTCATGACATAGCCAATGAAATGCCATCAACGTTGTCTGCCAAGGCCGATGACCAATGTCATAGAAGAGGACATGTAAAATGCAAAATGCCAAAGTTCAGTAAAATGACCCCAAAAGAATTTTGAAATGGTCTGAGGAGAAACGTAAGCTTGCCAATATGCCATTTATGACACAGAGTGGCAAGGAGCGGCTAAGGCCCTGGCCTATGTTCATGACTCGTGGTTCAGCTTCACATGACGATGGAAGCCCTCATCCTCCCACTAGAAAAATGATAAAAGTTAAGCTGGCAAAAGCACAGCAAAGAACTGTGCATTCTAAGATGGTATCACAAATCCCCAAGGAGTGTACAAGTGGTTTGATGTTTGCGATGCCTGACCTTCCCAACACTGGACAGGAAGAGGTGGCTCCTTCCACCATTTGCACGCCCTCTGCAAGTGCTGGAAGTAGCACCTACAGTCCAGTTTCTGATATTCAAATTGAAGATGTCACTGTTGAAGTATACCAGGATGAGGATATGGGTGTTGCTGACACTGAGGAGGAACTTGATGAAGAGGATGCTGATGGTGATGTGGTTTGTTTAAATCAGGCACCGGGGGAGAAAGTTGTTGTCTGTGGGATGAATAAGCTGATTGTCATGCCTTGGCAAAATACCAAAAAAGTCATCTCCTAGGTGTGGAATTATTTCTCCCCAAATCCGGACAATAGGTGTCAAGCCATCTGTTGCCTTTATCTGTTGCCATAATAAGTAGGGGTAAGGACGTTAACCACCTTGGAACATCCTCCCTTATACGTCACCTGCAGAGCATTCATCATAAGTCATTGTCAAGTTCAGAAACTTTGGGTAATAGCATAAGCTGTCCACTGACACCTAAATGATGTGGTTTTGTTTGAATATTATTTCTCTGTGAGGATGAGAATTTAAACACTAAAGGGGGGATCTGAGGATAAGGATGACATCTTGCCACTGTAGAGCCAGTTTGTGCAAGAAGAGATTCATTGCTTCTTTTTTGGTGGGGGCCCAAACAAACCAATCATTTTAGCCACAGTCGTATGGCAGACCCTGTCGCTGAAATGATTGATTTGTTAAAGTGTGCATGTCCTGTTTATACAACATAAGGGTGGGTTGGAGGGCCCAAGGACAATTCCATCTTGCATCTCTTTTTCTTCTTTGCATTATGTGCTCTTTGGGGCCTAGTTTTTATAAGTGCCAACCTGTCTGACACTGCAGTGCCACTCCTAGATGGGCCCAGGTGTTTGTCTTGCCCACTTGGGTCACTTCGCTTAGTCATCAAGCTACCTTGGTGCAACCTTTTGGCCTAAAAAAATATTATGAGGTGTTCAGAATAGACTGTAACTGAGTGCAAATGAATGTTATTGAGGTTAATAATACCGTAGGATCAAAATTACCCCCAAATTCTATGATTTTACTGTTTTTGTGTTTCTTTCAAAAATCATCCAGATCCCAAACTCGAAAGGGTGGTTTTGGCAAAAGCAATCCAGATCCAAAACACATGCGGGGATCCAGATCCAAAACCAAAACCCAAAACACGAGAAGTGTCCGCTGCACATCTCTAGCTTCTTGCTGAGTTGCAACCACTTTCTTAATAATCTTTCCTAGAAAAGGAAGGTTTGATACTGGTCTGTAGTTAGTCATGCTGTCAAGGTCTAAATTAGTTTTTTTAAGAAGTGTTCTAACAATTGCTTCCTTTAGTTGTTCAGAAAAAATGCCTGTCTGCAAAAAGCATTGAACTATTTTTGCAAAAACAGGGCCAGTTATATCCATACACTCTATTAGAATATTGGTTGAGGCAAGGTTCAGATCACAGGTGGGATGTAATGGTGTCCGAGATCACCAGAAGTGCAGGATGCCATTTCATTCCACTGCACCCGTCGTGCTGGAACACAACATTTGGGTAATTGTGGCTATAACTTTTACATTCATCGGCTTAAAGCTGTTCCATGGAGACATATGGCTTACATTGGCAGGCTTGGCAGTTTGGTACTCCTTTGGTGGCATTGTGGGGATTTGAACCTGGATGGGGGATACTTCATCTGCAAAGAATTTTGCAAACTCATGCTTTCTCAAAATTAGCATTTCACCTAAGACTCCTATCCATCTCCAGCTGCATAAAAATTCACAATGGCTGCTTATGGCATGCCCAGAAAACTGCCTCATAACTATTGCAAAGCACAATATTCCTAAGGTATAGAGACACAGGAGTGAAGAACATGTTTGTAAGAACTTGCACATAAATCTTAGCCATCCACCTTTTGGCAGAATAGTCCTGCAGTGATCTGGAAGATGGTCCTGATTTATAGGGCGTTGGGAGGTATTGGACTCCTGCACACTGCAGAGACAACTGTCTTCACAGCCTGTGAATGATGATCAGATCAGTTGTCCTTGCTATTAACTTAATGTACACAACTGGATAATCCAAATGCCACACTTACGGACAGCGTTATGCCCAACCTCCCCCCTTAAACACAATCCAGAATTTTCACCATCATAGTCAGCGGTTTGAGGTAATTCAGGTTGCTACTTGAGAGCTGCACTAGCTGGATTTTAGGGTGTTTAACACCATTGTTTATATTTATATCTACTACGCCTGATTAGAATTATTATGGTCTTCACAGTGTGCTTAATAATTATTTTTTTAATTGCATGTTTCTGAAAAAACAATCACTGGGTGTGGCTGTGACCGATACTTACCTACTTTCTAATTCTCCTCTCTGGGAGAAGCCCTGAGAAGAGACGATGCAGGAGACTTCGGGGGATGGGGCCAGGCTGTGACATCATCAAGCCCCCACATCGGGAAAATGCCGCAATTTGTGGTTCCGCTGGAAGGGGCGGGGCTGAAATGATGCTATTCGCGTAATATGGATCCCCTTCCCCTCCCCACGGACCCGCAAATAAGGGAGAGTATGTCTCCATCCTGCCTGCATCACTAGGGTGCGAGCAGCATGCGGGAGACCTGCCTATTCTTCCGGGGGTGCGGGGGGCTACCCCAAAAAATGGAGCCTCCCGCAGCTTACGGGAGAGTAGGCAAGTATGCTGTGACCCCATCCTGCTTTGGACACTTTTTGTTGTTG